>NW_022142496.1:0-72871 GCF_007565055.1 Rhinopithecus roxellana
TTTATCGATTATATTTATTAATATATATAATATACATAAATAATATATATTATACTAATATATATATATAAAATATATATCTATACTAAATATATATATAATATATATATATAACTATTTATAATATATATAAAAATATATAATCGTAATATATGTATTATATATATTTTTATTCTATGTCTATAATACCTAATATATCTATAATTTTATACTATATCTATATATATTGTATCTATATTTTATACCTATACCTATTATATTTATTATGTCTATATTTTATAACTATATCTATTAGGTCTATATTTTACCTGTATCTATTATATATATTATGTCTATATTTTATACCTATATCTATTATGTTTATATTTTATAACTATACCTATTATATCTATTATGTCTATATTTTATACCTATATCTTTTATACATATTTTGTCTATATTTTATACCTATTTCAATTATCTCTATATTTTATATCTATATCTATTATATATATCATGTCTATATCTCATACATATATCTATATCCATTATGTCTATATTTTATACCTATATTTATTATATCTATTATTTCTATATTTTATACCTATATCTTTTATATATATTTTGTCTGTATTTTATACCTATTTTCAATTATGTCTATATTTTATTCCTATATCTCTTATATCCATTATTTCTTTATTTTATACCTATATCTATTATGTCTACTATGTCTATATTTTATACCTATATCTATTATGACGATTATGTCTATATCTTATACATATATCTATTATATCTATTATGTCTATATTTTATACCTATATCTATTATATCTATTATGTGTATATTTTATACCTTTATTTTTTATATGTATTTCCTTTATTTTTTTTATCTATTTTAATTATGTCTATATTTTATTCCTATATCTATTATATCTATTATGTCTATATTTTATACCTATATCTATTATATCTATTATGTCTATATATTATATCTATATCTATTATATCGATTATGTCTATATCTTATACATATTTCTCTTATATCTATTATGTATGTATTTCATACCCAGACCTATTAAATCTATTATGTCTGTATTTCATACCTATATCTATTATAACCATTATGTATATATTTTATACCTATATTTATTATGTCTATATTTTATACCTATATCTATTATAATTGTTATGTCTATATTTGATACGTATATCTATGATATCTTTTATGTCTATATTTTATACCTATATCTATTATATCTTCTATGGCTATATTTAGACCTATATCTATTACATCTATTACGTCTATATTTTATACCCATCTTTATTATATCTATTATGTTTATATTTTATACCTATATCTATTATATCTCTTATGTCTATATTTTATACCTATACTTTTATATCTATTATGTCTATATTTTATACCTATATCTATTATATCTACTATGTCTATATTTAGACCTATATCTATTATATCTATTACATCTATATTTTATACCCATCTTTATTATATCTATTATGTTTATATTTTATACCTATATATATTATATCTATGTCTATATTTTATACCGATATCTATTATGTCTATATTTTATACCTATATCGATTATATCTATTATGTCTATATTTTATACCTATATCTAATATATCTATTATGTCTATATTTCATATCTGTATCTATTAAATCTATTGTGTCTGTATTTTATACTTATATCAATTATATCTATATTTTATAGCGATTTCTATTATATCTATTAGGTCTATATTTAATACCTATATCTATTATGTCTATATGGTCTACCTATATCTATTATATCTATTATGTCTATATTTTATACCTATATCTATTATATCCATTATGTCTATATTTTATACCTATATCTAATATATCTACTATGTCTATATTTTACACCTATATCTATTATATCTATTATGTCTATATTTTATACCTCTATCTATTATACCTATTATGTCCATATTTTATACCTATACCTATTATGTCTATATTTTATACCTATATCTACTATATCTATGATGTCTCTGTTTCATACCTATATGTATTATATCTTTTATGTCTATATTTTATCCCTATATCTATTATATCTATTATGTCTACATTTTATACTTATATCTATTATATCTATTATATGTATATTTTATTACTATATCTATTATATCTATTATGTCTATATTTTATAACTATATCTGTTCTGTCTATATTTTATACCTATATCTATCTATAATGTCTATATTTTATACGTATATCTATTATATCTATTATGTCTATATTTTATACCTATATCTAATATGACTATTATGTCTATATTTTATACCTATATCTATTATATCTATTATGTCTACATTTTATAACTATATCTATTATATCTATGATGTCTATATTTTATACTTATATCTATTATATCTGTTATGTCTATATTTTATACCTATATCTTTTATATCTCTGATGTCTATATTTTATACCTATATTTACTATATCTATTATATCTATTTTTTATACCTATATCTATTATATCTTTATTGAATACCTATATCTATATCTATTGTGTCTATATTTCATAGCTATATGTTATATCTACATTTTATACATATATCTATTATATCTTCTATGTCTATATTTTATACCTATATTTATTATATCTATTACGTCTATATTTTATTTCTATCTCTATTATATCTATTATGTTAATATTTTATACCTATATCTATTTTATCCTTCTCTATATTTTATACCTATATCTTTCTTGTCTATATTTTATACCTATATCTATTATGTATATATCTTATACATATATGTATTATATCTATTATGTCTATATTTTATACCTATATCTCTTACATCTATTGTGTCTATATTTTATACCTATTTCAATTATGTCTGTATTTTATTCCTATATCTATTATATCTATTATGTCTGTATTTTATACCTATATCTCTTATATCTATTATATCTATATTTTAAACCTATATCTATGACATCTATTATGTCTATATGTTATACATATATCTATTATATCTATTATGTGTATATTTTATCGCTATATCTATTATGTCTATATTTCATACCTACATTTTTATACCAGTTATGTCTATATTTTACACCTATATCTATTATATCTATTATGTCTATATTTTATACCGATATCTATTATGTCTATATTTTATATCTATATCTATTATATCTATAATGTCTATATCTTATGAATATGTCTATTATATCTATTATGTCAATATTTTATACCTAAATGTATTATATCTATTATGTCTATATTTTATACCTATATCTATTATATCAATTATGTCCATATTTCATACCTATATCTCTTATATCTATTATGTCTATATTTTATATATATCTATTATATCTATTATGTCTATACGTTATACCAATATCTATTATATCTACTACGTCTGTATTTTATACCTATATCTATTATATTGACTATTTCATTGTTTTATACCTATATCTATTAAAGCTATTATGTCTATATTTTATTCTTATGTCTATTATATCTATTATGTCTATATCTTATACCTATATCTATTTTGTCTATTATGTCTTTATTATAAACCTATACCTATTATATGTATTATGTCTATATTTCATACCTATATCTATTATAACCATTATGTCTCTATTTTGTACCTATATCTATTATGTCTATGTTTTATACCTATATCTATTATACTTATTATGTCTATATTTGATACCTATATCTATTATATCTACTATGTCTATATTTATACCTATATCTATTATGTCCACATTTTATACCTATATCTCTTATATGTATTATGTCTATATTTTATGTCTATATCTATTATATCTATTATGTCTATATTTTTTACCAATATGTATTATATCTATTATGTCTGTATTTTACACCTGTATCTTTTATATCTATTATATCAATGTTTTATACCTATATCTATTAAAGCTATTATGTCTATATTTTATACCTATATCTGTTATATCTATTATGTATATATCTTCTACCTATATCTATTATATCTATTATATCTTTGTTTTAAAACTAAATCTAATATATCCATATGTCTATATTTCATACCTATATCTATTATAACCATTATGTATATATTTTGTACCTATATCTATTATGTCTATATTTTATACCTTTATCTATTATAATTATTAAGTCTATAGTTGATACCTATATCTATTATATCTATATTTTATACCTATATCTATTATATCTATTATGTCTACATTTTATACCTATATCTATTATATCTACTATGTCTATATTTTACACCTATATCTATTATATCTATTACGTGTATATTTTATACCCATCTCTATTATATCTATTATGTTTATATTTTATACCTATATCCATTATATCTATGTCTATATTTTATACCTATATCTATTTTGTCTATATTTTATACCTATTTTAATTATGTCTATATTTTATTCCTATATCTATTATATCTCTTATGTCCATATTTTATACCTGTGTCTCTATATCTATTATGTCTATTTTTTATATCTATATGTATTATGTCTGTATTTTAAACCTATAACTATTATATCTATTTTGTCTATATTTTATACCTGTATCTATTATATCTAATATGTCTATATTTTATACCTATATATATTATATCTATATTTTATACCTGTATCTATTATATGTATAACATCTATACTTTATCCCTGTATTATTCTATCGATTATATCTGTATTTTATGCCTATATCTATTTTATCGATTATATTTATTATATATATATAATATATATATAATATATATATTATAATATTTATAATATATATAAAAATATATATAATCTATAATATATGTATTATATATATTTTATATCTATGTCTATAATACCTAATATATCTATATTTTATACCTATATCTATTATATATATTGTATCTATATTTTATAACCTATACCTATTATATTTATTATGTCTATATTTTATAACTATATCTATTAGGTCTATATTTTACCTGTATCTATTATATATATTATGTCTATATTTTATACCTATATCTATTATGTTTATATTTTATAACTATACCTATTATATCTATTATGTCTATATTTTATACCTATATCTTTTATACATATTTTGTCTATATTTTATACCTATTTCAATTATCTCTATATTTTATATCTATATCTATTATATATATCATGTCTATATCTCATACATATATCTATATCCATTATGTCTATATTTTATACCTATATTTATTATATCTATTATTTCTATATTTTATACCTATATCTTTTATATATATTTTGTCTGTATTTTATACCTATTTCAATTATGTCTATATTTTATTCCTATATCTCTTATATCCATTATTTCTTTATTTTATACCTATATCTATTATGTCTACTATGTCTATATTTTATACCTATATCTATTATGACGATTATGTCTATATCTTATACATATATCTATTATATCTATTATGTCTATATTTTATACCTATATCTATTATATCTATTATGTGTATATTTTATACCTTTATTTTTTATATGTATTTCCTTTATTTTTTTATCTATTTTAATTATGTCTATATTTTATTCCTATATCTATTATATCTATTATGTCTATATTTTATACCTATATCTATTATATCTATTATGTCTATATATTATATCTATATCTATTATATCGATTATGTCTATATCTTATACATATTTCTCTTATATCTATTATGTATGTATTTCATACCCAGACCTATTAAATCTATTATGTCTGTATTTCATACCTATATCTATTATAACCATTATGTATATATTTTATACCTATATTTATTATGTCTATATTTTATACCTATATCTATTATAATTGTTATGTCTATATTTGATACGTATATCTATGATATCTTTTATGTCTATATTTTATACCTATATCTATTATATCTTCTATGGCTATATTTAGACCTATATCTATTACATCTATTACGTCTATATTTTATACCCATCTTTATTATATCTATTATGTTTATATTTTATACCTATATCTATTATATCTCTTATGTCTATATTTTATACCTATATCTTTTATATCTATTATGTCTATATTTTATACCTATATCTATTATATCTACTATGTCTATATTTAGACCTATATCTATTATATCTATTACATCTATATTTATACCCATCTTTATTATATCTATTATGTTTATATTTTATACCTATATATATTATATCTATGTCTATATTTTATACCGATATCTATTATGTCTATATTTTATACCTATATCGATTATATCTATTATGTCTATATTTTATACCTATATCTAATATATCTATTATGTCTATATTTCATATCTGTATCTATTAAATCTATTGTGTCTGTATTTTATACTTATATCAATTATATCTATATTTTATAGCGATTTCTATTATATCTATTAGGTCTATATTTAATACCTATATCTATTATGTCTATATGGTCTACCTATATCTATTATATCTATTATGTCTATATTTTATACCTATATCTATTATATCCATTATGTCTATATTTTATACCTATATCTAATATATCTACTATGTCTATATTTTACACCTATATCTATTATATCTATTATGTCTATATTTTATACCTCTATCTATTATACCTATTATGTCCATATTTTATACCTATACCTATTATGTCTATATTTTATACCTATATCTACTATATCTATGATGTCTCTGTTTCATACCTATATGTATTATATCTTTTATGTCTATATTTTATCCCTATATCTATTATATCTATTATGTCTACATTTTATACTTATATCTATTATATCTATTATATGTATATTTTATTACTATATCTATTATATCTATTATGTCTATATTTTATAACTATATCTGTTCTGTCTATATTTTATACCTATATCTATCTATAATGTCTATATTTTATACGTATATCTATTATATCTATTATGTCTATATTTTATACCTATATCTAATATGACTATTATGTCTATATTTTATACCTATATCTATTATATCTATTATGTCTACATTTTATAACTATATCTATTATATCTATGATGTCTATATTTTATACTTATATCTATTATATCTGTTATGTCTATATTTTATACCTATATCTTTTATATCTCTGATGTCTATATTTTATACCTATATTTACTATATCTATTATATCTATTTTTTATACCTATATCTATTATATCTTTATTGAATACCTATATCTATATCTATTGTGTCTATATTTCATAGCTATATGTTATATCTACATTTTATACATATATCTATTATATCTTCTATGTCTATATTTTATACCTATATTTATTATATCTATTACGTCTATATTTTATTTCTATCTCTATTATATCTATTATGTTAATATTTTATACCTATATCTATTATATCCTTCTCTATATTTTATACCTATATCTTTCTTGTCTATATTTTATACCTATATCTATTATGTATATATCTTATACATATATCTATTATATCTATTATGTCTATATTTTATACCTATATCTCTTACATCTATTGTGTCTATATTTTATACCTATTTCAATTATGTCTGTATTTTATTCCTATATCTATTATATCTATTGTGTCTGTATTTTATACCTATATCTATTATATCTATTATATCTATATTTTATACCTATATCTAATATATATATTATGTCTATATCTTATACACATATCTATTATATCTATTATGTGTATATTACATACCTATAACGATTGTGTCTATATTTCATTCCTGCATTTTTATACCAGTTATGTCTATATTTTATACCTATATCTCTTATATCTATTATGTCTATATTTTATACCGATATCTATTATGTCCATATTTTATACCTATATCTATTATATCTATTATGTCTATATTTTATACCTATATGTAATATATCTATATTTTATACCTATGTCTATTATATCTATCATGGCTCTATTTTATACCTATATCTATTATATCTACAATGTGTGTATTTTATACCTATATCTATTATAACGATTATATCAATGTTTTATACCTATTTCTATAAAATCTATTATGTCTATATTTTATACCTATATCTATTATATCTATTATGTCTATATTTAATACCTGTATCTATTATATCTATTTTGTCTTTATTTTAAACCTATAGCTATTATATCTATTTTGTCTCTATTTCATACCTACATCTATTATGGCTATATTTTATACCTATATCTATTGTATCTATTATATCTATATTTTATACCTATATCTATTGTATCCATTATATCTATATTTTATACCTATATCTATTATATCTACTATATCTATATTTTCCAACTATATGTATTATATCTATTACGTCTATATTTTATACCCATCTCTATTATATCTGTTATGTTTATATTTCATACCTATATCTATTATATATATGTCTATATTTTATACCTATATCTATTTTGTCTATATTTCATACCTACATCTATTATGTCTATATTTTATACCTATATCTATTTTATCTATTATGTCCATATTTTACACCTATATCTATTATATCTATTATGTCTATATTTTATACCTATATCTATTGTATCTGTTATGTCTATATCTTATACATATATCTATTATATCTATTATGTCTATATTTCATGCCTATACCTATTATATCTATTATGTCTATATTTTATATCTATATCGATTATATCTATTATGTGTATATTTTATACCTATATCTTTTATATCTATTTTGTCTATATTTTATACCTATTTCAATTATATCTATTATATCTATATTTTATACCTCTATCTATTATATCTATTACATTTATATTGTATAATTATATCTATTATATCTATTTTTATATCCATATCTATTATAAATATAGTCTATCTTTTATACCTGTATCTATTATATCTACTTCTATTAGATATATATATATTATATCTATTATATCTATATTTTATACCTATATCTATTATATCTATATTTTGTACCTGTATCTACTATATCTATTATGTCAATATTTCATACCTATATCTATTATATCTATTATGTGTAAATTTTATACCTATATCTTTTATATCTATAATGTATATATTTTATACCTATATATATCATATCTATTATGTCTATATTTTATACCTATATATATCATATCTATTATGTCTATATTTTATACCAATATATATCATATCTATTATGTCTATATTTTATACCTATATCTATTATATCTATTATGTCTATATTTTATACCTGTATCTACTATATCTATTATGTCTATGTTTTATACCTATATCTATTATATCTATTATGTCTATATTTTATACCTACATCTATTATATTTTTATGTTTATATTTTATACCTATATCTATTATGTCTATATTTTATACCTATATCTATTATATCGATTATGTCTATGCTTTATACCTATATCTATTATACCTCTTATGTCTGTATTTTATAAATATATCTATTATATCTATTATGTCTCTTATCTTTTTTGTCTATGTTTTATACCTATATATATTATATCGATTATGTCTATATTTTATACCTACATCTATTATATTTTTATGTTTATATTTTAAACCTATATCTATTATGTCTATATTTTATACCTATATCTATTATATTTATTATGTCTATGTTTTATATCCATATCTATTATATCCCTTATGGCTATATTTTATACCTATATCTATTATATCTATTATGTCTATATTTTATATCTTTATCTATTATATCTATCATGTCTATATTTTATACCTATATCTATTATATCTATTATGTATATATTTTATTCCTATATCTATTATATCCACTATATTTATATTTTATAGCTATATCTATTATATGTATATTTGATACACATATCCATTATATCTATAATATCTATATTTTATACCTGTATCTATTATATCTATTATGTCTATCTATTATATCTATTATATCTATATTTCATACCTACATCTATTATGTCTATATTTTTCACCTGTATCTATTATATCTATTATGTCTACGTTTTATACCTATACCTATATCTATTATTTCTATATTTTATACCTATTTCTATTATATCTACTATGTCTATGTTTTATACCTATACATATGGTATCTATTATGTCCATATGTGACACCTATATATATCATATCTATTATGTCTATATTTTATACCTATATCTATTATATCTATTATGTCTGTATTTCATACTTATACCTATTATATCTATTAAGATTATATATTATAACCATATCTATTATATCTATTACGTTTATATTTTATACCTATATCTATAATATCCATTACGTCAATATTTTATAACTATATATATTATTTCTATAAAGTCTCTATTTTATACCTATATCTATTACGTCTATATTTTATACCTATATCTATTATATGCATTATGTGCATATTTTATACCTATATCTATTATATCTATTATGTCTATATTTTATACCTATATCTATTATATCTATATTTTATACCTTTATCTATTATAATATCTATTATACCTCTTATGTCTATATTATAGGCATAATAGATATAATAGAGGTATAAAATACAGACATAATAGATATTGTTGATAGCGTTATAATATATACACATAATAGATATAATAGAGGGATAAAATATAAACATAATAGATATAATAGATATAGTTATAAAATACAGACATAATACATATGGGTATAAAATATAGACATAATAGACATAAGAGATATAGGTATAAAATATAGACATAATTGATATAATAGATACAGGTATAAAATATAGACATAATAGATATAGGTATAAAACATAGACATAATAGATACAATAGATGTACTTATTAAATATAGACATAAAACATATAATACAAATAGGTATACAATATAGACATAATAGATATAGGTATAAAATATAGATATAACAGATATAATAGTGGAATGAAACATAGGCTTAATAGATATAATAGATATAGGTATAAAATATAGACATAATAGGTACAGGTATATAATATATACATAATAGATATAATAGATATAGGTATAAAATATAGACATAATAAATATAATAGATATAGATAAAATATAGATATTATCGATATAGGTATAAAATGTAGATATAATACATATACTAGATTTAGGTATACTATACAGTTATAATAGATATAGGTATAAAATAATGATATAATAGATATAGGGATAAAATTCAGATATTATAATTATAATATATGTCGGTATAAAATGTAGACATAATAGATATAATAGATATATGTATAAAACATAGAAATAATAGATATAATCGATATAGGTATAAAATATAGATATAATAGATATGATACATATAGGTGTAAAATGTAGACAGAGTAAATATAATAGATATAGGTATGAAGGATACACATAATAGATATAATTGATACTGGTATAAAATATAGACATAATGGATATAATAGATATAGGTATAAAATAAAGACATAATAGATACAGATATATAATATAGACATAATAGATATGATAGATATAGGTATAAAATACAGACATAAGAGATACAATAGATATAGGTATCAAATATAGACATAATAGATATAATAAATACAGGTAGAAAATATAGATATTATAGATATAGGTATAAAATATAGATATAATTGATACAATAGATGTATGTATAAAAAAAACACAGATAGAGGTTTAAAATATAGACAATAGTTATAATAGATATAGGTATGAAATATAGATATAATAGATATAATTATAAAATATAAATATAATAGATATAATAGATATAGGAAAAAATTATAGATATAATGAATACAGGTATAAAATTTGGTTATAATAGATATAAGTATAAAATATAGATATAATAGATATAATAGATATAGGCATAAAATATAGACATAATCGATATGATAGATATATGTACAAAATATAGATATAATAGATATAATGGATATAGGTAAAAAATATAGACATAATAGATATAGGTATAAAATATAGTCATAAAAGATATAATACATATAGGTATAAAATATAGACATAATAGATATAGGTGTAAAATATAGATATAACAGATATAACAGTGGTATAAAATATAGGCATAATAGATATAATAGATATAGGTATAAAATATAGACATAATAGATATAGGTCTATAATATATACATA
The DNA here is from genome assembly GCF_007565055.1 of Rhinopithecus roxellana. Lineage (NCBI taxonomy): Eukaryota > Metazoa > Chordata > Mammalia > Primates > Cercopithecidae > Rhinopithecus > Rhinopithecus roxellana. The sequence goes on from NW_022142496.1 coordinate 12,110, forward strand.
ATAGATATAATAAATACAGGTACAGAAATAATAGATGTAATCGATATAGCTATAAAATATAGATATAAGAGATATAAGAGAGGTATAAAATATAGACATCATAGATACAATATATATAGGTATGAAATATAGATATATATAGGTATAAAATATACTTATAATAGATAAATGTATAAAATATAGACATTAGAGATATAATACATATAGGTATAAAACCTAGACATAATAGATATAGTAGATATAGGTATAAAATATAGACATAATAGATATACATATAAAATATACACATAGTTGATATAATAAATATAGGTATAAAATATAGACATAATAGATAGATATAAAATATAGACATAATAGATATGATAGATATAGGTATAAAACATAGACTTAATAGATATAATAGATATAGGTATGAAATATAGACATAATAGATATAATAAATACAGGTCCAAAATATGGATATAATAGATATATGTATAAAATATAGATATAATAGATATAATAGATATAATAGATATAGATATATAGGTATAGATATAGGTATAAAACATAGACATAATACATATGATATAATAGATATAATATACATATATATACATAATAGATATAAGAGATATAGTTACAAAATATAGACATAATAGATAGATACAGGTATAAAATATAGATATAAAAGATATAGGTACAAAATATAGATAAAATAGATCTAATAGATATACGTATAAAATATAGATATAATAGATATAGGTATGAAATATACATTTAATAGATATAATAGATAAAGGAATAAAATATAGACATAATAGATACAACAAATATAGGTATAAAATAGAGACATAATGTATTTGATAGATATAGGTATAAAATATAGATATAATAGACATGATAGATATAGGTATAAAATATAGACATCATAGATATAATAGATATAGGTACAAAATATAGACATAATAGATATAATAGATATAGGTATAAAATGTACAAAATATATATAATAGATATACCTATAGAATATATATTATATATTTAATAGATATACGTATAGAATATAGACATAATAGATATAATAGATATAGATATAAAATATAGACATAATAGATATAGGTATAAAATACAGACATAATAGATATAATAAATATAACTATAAAATATACACATAATAGATATAATAGATACAGGTATACAATGTAGACATAGTAGATGTAATAGCTATAGGGATAAAATATAGACATAAAAGATATAATACATATACGTATAAAATATAGACATCATCGATATGATAGATATAGGTATAAAATACAGACTTAATTGATATAGATATAAAATATAGATATAAAGATAGAATAGGGAGAAGTATAAAATATAGACATAATCGATATAGGTATAATATATGTACATAATAGATATAAGAGATATACTTATAAAATATAGACATAATAGATATAATAAATACAGTTATAAAATATAGATATAATAGATACAGGTACAAAATATAGATATAATAGATATAATAGATATACGTATAAAATATAGATATAATAAATATAGGTATAAAATATAGATGTAAGAGTTATAATTGTAAAATATAAATATACTAGATATAATAAAGGTATAAAATATACGTATAATAGATATCGGTATAAAATATAGTTATAATAGATATGGGTATAAAATATAGATATAATCGATATAATAGGTACATTTATAAAATATACACATAATAGAAATAATAGATATAGGTATCAAATATAGACATAATAGATATAATAGATATAGGAATACAATACAGACATAGTAGATATAATAGATATATTTATGAAATATACACATAATAGATATAATAGATATAGGTATAAAATATAGACATAATAGATATAACAGGCCGGGCGCGGTGGCTCAAGCCTGTAATCCCAGCACTTTGGGAGGCCGAGATGGGCGGATCACGAGGTCAGGAGATCGAGACCATCCTGGCTAACATGGTGAAACACCGTCTCTACTAAAAATACAAAAATCTAGCCGGGCGAGATGGCGGGCGCCTGTAGTCCCAGCTGCTCCGGAGGCTGAGGCGGAGCTTGCAGTGAGCTGAGATCTGGCCACTGCACTCCAGCCCCGTCTCAAAAAAAAAAAAAAAAAAAAAAAAAAAAAAAAAAAAAAAAAAAAAAATAGATATAACAAATATAGGTATAAAATAGAGACATAATAGATTTGATATATATAGGTATGAAATATACACACAATAGATATAATAGATATAAGTATAAAAAATAGATATGATAGATATACGTATAAAATATAGACATAAGTTATATAATAGATAAAGGTATAAAATAGAGACATAATAAATATAATCGATACAGGTATAAAATATACACATAATAGATATAGGTATAAAGTAGAGACATAATAGATATAATAGATATCGGTATAAAATATAGACATAATACATACAAAAGATATAGGTATAAAATATAGACATATTAGATTCAATAGATATAGGTATAAAATATAGGCATAATAGATATAATAGATATAGATATAGAATACAGACATAATAGATATAATAGATATAGGTATAAAATATAGACATAATAGATATAATAAATATAGGTATAAAATATAGACATAATAGATATAATAGATATAGGTATAAAATATAGACATAAAAGACATAGGTATAAAACATAGGTATAATAGATATAGGTATAAAATATAGACGTAATAGATATAATAGATGTAGGTATGAAATATAGACATAATAGCTATTGGTATAAAATATAGACATAATAGATATATGTATAATATTTAGACATAATATATATAATAGATATAGGTATAAAATAGAGACAAAATAGATATAATGGATATAGGGATAAGATATAGACCTAGTAGATATAGGTAGAAAATATAGACATAGAGATATAATAGATATACGTATAAAATATACACAGAATAGATATAATAGATATAGGTGTAAAATATAGACATAATAGATATAGATATAAAATAAAGACATAATATATATAATGGATATAGATATAAAATATAGATATAATATATAGATATAAAATATAGATATAATATATAGTTATAAAATATAGACAAAATAGATATAATAGATATAGGTTTATAATATAGACATAATATATACTTTTAAAATATAGACATAATAGTTATAATAGATATAGGTATAAAATATAGACATAATAGATATAGATATAATATTTAGACATAATAGATATAATAGATATAGGTATAAAATATAGACTTAATAGAAATAATAGATATAGGTATGAAATATACACATAATAGATATAATAGATATATATATAAAATACAGACATAATAGATATAATAGGTATAGGTATAAAATATAGACAGAATATTTATAGGTATAAAACATAGACATAACAGATATAATAGATATACTTATAAAATATAGACATAATAGATATAGATAGATATACGTATAAATGACATTATAGACATAATAGATAAACTTATAAAGTATAGACATAATAGATATAGTGGATAAAGGTATACAGTATAGACATAATAGATATAATAGATATATGTATAAAATATAGACATAATAGATATAATACATATAGGTATAAAATATAGACAGCATCGATATAATAGATATAGGTATAAAATATAGACATAGTAGATATAAATATAAAATATAGATACAATTGAATATATAGAGCTATAAAATATAGACATAATAGATATAGGTATAAAATATATACATAATAGATATAAGAGATATAGTTATAAAATATAGACATAAAAGATATCATAGATATGGGTATTAAATATAGACATAATAGATATAGGTATAAAATATAGTCATAACAGATATAGGTATAAAATATAGACAAAGACTCGGAAAGGGGAACATCACGCACTGGGGCCTATCATGGGGAGGGGGGAGGGGTGAGGAGGGAGGGATTGCATTGGGGAGTTATACATGATATAAAAGATGAATTGATGGGTGCTGTCGATTTGATGGGTGCAGCACACCAACATGGCATAGGAATACATAAGTAACAAACCTGCACGTCATGCACATGTACCCTAGAACTTAAAGTATAATAATAAAAAAAAAAAAGAAAAAAAAAGAAAATAAAATCAGAAATAAAAAAATAAAATAAAACAAATAAAATATAGACATAATAGATAGGGATATAAAATATAGACATAACAGATATAATAAATATAGATATAAAATATAGACGTAATAAATATAGGTATAAAATATAGACATAATAGTTACAAAAGATGTACGTATGAAATATAGACACAATAGATATAATAGATATAGGTATAAATTATAGACATAATAGGTATAATTGATGTAGGTATAAAATATAGACCTAATAGATAAAATAGATACAGGTATAAAATATAGATATTATAGATATAGGTATAATATATAGACATAATAGATATAATAGATATTGTTATAAAATATAGACATAATAGATATAGGTACAATATTTAGACATAATAGATACAATAGATGTAGGTGGAAAATATAGACATAATAGATATAATAGATATGGGTATAAAACATAGACCTAGTAGATATAATAGATACAGTTATAAAATATAGACATAATACATATTTATAAAATATAGACATAATAGTTATAATAGGTATAGGTATAAAATATAGACATAATAGATATAGGTATAATATGCAGACATAATATATATAATAGATATAGGTGTAAAATAGAGACATAATAGATATAATAGATATAGGTATAAAATATAGACTCAATAGATATAATAGATACAGGTAAAAATATAGATATAATAGATATAGGTATACAATAAAGATATAATAGATATAATAGATATATGTATAAAAAAAGATAAAACAGATAGAGGTATAAACATAGACAATAGATATAATAGATATAGGTGTAAAATATAGATATAATAGATATAATTATAAAATATAAATATAATAGATATAATAGATATAGGAAAAAATATAGATATAATGGATATAGGTATAAAATATGGTTATAATAGATAAAAGTATAAAATATGGATATAATAGATATAATAGATATAGGCATAAAATATAGACATAATAGATATGATAGATATATGTATAAAATAGAGATATAATAGATATAATGGATATAGGTATCAAGGATAGATATAATAGATATAGGTATAAAATATAGATATAGTGGATATAATAGATATAGGCATAAAATGCAGACATAATAGATATAATAGATACAGGTATAAAATATAGACTTAAGAGATATAATAGATATAGGTAAAAAATATAGACATAATAGATATAGGTATAAAATATAGATATAGTGGATATAATAGATATAGGCATAAAATACAGACATAATAGATATAATAGATATAGGTATAAAATATAGGCATAATAGATATAATAGATATAGGTATAAAATATAGACTTAATAGATATAATAGATATATGTATAAAATATAGACATAATTGATATAGGTATAAAATATAGACATAATAGATATAGGTATAAAATATAGACATAAGAGATATGGGTATAAAATATAGACATAATAGATAGAGGTATACAATATGGACATAATAGATATAATAAATATAGGTATAAAATATAGACTTAAGAGATATTGGTATACAATATAGACATAATAGATATAATATATATAGGTATAAAATATAGACATAATAGACATAATGGATATAGATATAAAATATAGACATAATAGATATAATAGATATAGGTAAAAAATAAAGGCATGATAGATATAATAGAGATATAAATTATAGACATAATAGATATAATTGATAGAATTATAAAATATAGACATAATTGATATAATAGAGGGATAAAATATAGACATAATAGATATAATAATTATAGGTATAAAATACAGACACATCAGATATAATAGATATAGGTATAAAATATAGACATAATAGATATAATAGATATAGGTATAAAACATAGACGTAATAGATATAGGTATAAAATCTAGACATAATAGATATAAAATATGTAGGTATGAAATATAGACATAATAGATATAATAGATATAGGTATAAATTACAGACATAATAGGTATAATTGATATAGGTATAAAATATAGACATAATAGATAAAGTAGATATAGGTATAAAATATAGACATAAGAGACATAATAGATATAGGTAGAAGACATAGACATAATAGATATGTTATATATGGGTATAAAATATAGACATAATGCATATGATATATATAGGTATAAAATATAGACATATTAGATATAATAATTAAAGGTATAAAATATAAACATGATAGATATTATAGAAATAGGTATAAAATATCAACATAATACATGTAATAGATATATGTATAAAAAATAGATATAATAGATACAAGTATAAAATATAGACAATAGATATAATAGATATACGTATAAAATATAAATATAATAGATTTAATTATAAAATATAATTATAATGGATATAATATATATAGGAAAAAAATATAGATATAATGGATATAGGTATAAAATATGGTTATAATAGATTTAATTATAAAATATAGACATAATAGACATAATAGATATAGGCATTAAATATAGACATAATAGATATGATAGATATATGTATAAAATATAGATATAATAGATATAATGGATATAGGTATCAAATATAGATATAAAAGATATAGGTAAAAAATATAGATACAGTGGATATAATAAATATAGGCATAAAATATAGACATAATAGATATAACACATATAGTTGTAAAATATAGACATAATAGATATAATAGATAAAGATATTAAATATAGACATAATAGATATAGGTATAAAGTATAGACACAATAGATATAATAGATATAGGTATAAAACATAGACATAAGAGGTTTAATAGATATAGGTATAAAATATAGATATAATAGATATAATAGATATAGGTATAAAATATAGATATAATAGATATAATAGACATAGGTTTACACTATAGACAAAATAGACATAATAGATACAGGTATAAAAAATAGACATAATAGATATAGGTATAATATTTAGACATATTAGATATAATAGATATAGGAATAAAATACAGACATAATAGACATAATACATATAGGTATAAAATACAGACAGAGGAGATATGGGTATAAAATACAGACATAATAGATATAATAGATATAGGTATAAAAAATACACATAATAGATATAATAGATATAGGTATAAAATATAGACATAATAGTTATAACAGATATAGGTATAAAATATAGACCAAAAAGATATAATAGAGGTATAAAATATAGACATAATAGATAGATAAAGACATGAAATATAGACATAATAGATATACTTGATACTGTTACAAAATGTAGACATAGTAGATATGGGTATAATATTTAGACATAATAGATATAATAGATATAGGTATAAAATATAGACATAAAGATATAATAAATATACGTGTAAAAGATACAGAAAACAGATATAATAGATATAGGTGTAAAATGTAGACATAATAGATACAGATATAAAATATAGACATAATATATATTATGGATATAGTTATAAAATATAGACAATATATATTATGGATATAGTTATAAAATAGAGACATAATATATAGTTATAAAATATAGACATAATAGTTATAATAGGTATAGGTATAAAATATAGACATAATAGATATAGGTATAATATGCAGACATAGTAGATATAGATATATGTATAAACTATATACATAATAGATATAATAGACATAGGTATAAAATATAGACATAATAGATATAATAGATATAGGTATACAAAAGAGATATAATAGATATAATGGATATAGGTATCAAATATAGATATAATAGATATAGGTATAAAATATAGATATAGTGGATATAATAGATATAGGCATAAAATATAGACCTAATAGATATAATAGATATAGACATAAAATATAGACATAATAGATATAATAGATAAAGATAAGAAATATGGACCTAATAAATATAGGTATAAAGTATAGACACAATAGATATAATAGATATAGGTATAAAATATGGACATAAGAGGTATAAGAGATATAGGTATAAAATATAGACATTACAGATATAATAGATATAGGTATAAGACATAGACATAATAGATATGATATATATGGGTATAAAATATAGACATAATACATTTGATATATATAGGTATAAAATATATACATAATATATATAATAGATATAGGTGTAAAATATAGACATAATAGATATAGGTATAAAATATAGACATAATAGGTATGAAAGATATATGTATAAAATATAGCTATAATAGATATAATGGATATAGGTATCAAATATAGATACAATAGATATAGGTATTAAATATAGATATAGTGGATATAATCGATATAGGCATAAAATATAAGCATAATGTATATAACACATATCGTTATAACATATAGACATAATAGATATAATAGATAAAGATATTAAATATAGACATAATAGATATAGGTGTAAAGTATAGACACAATAGATATAATAGATATGTGTATAAAATATAAACATAATAGATGTAAAAGATATAGGTATAAAATATAGACATAAGAGATATAATCGATATAGGTATAAAATATAGACATAATACATATAATCGATACAGGTATAAAATATAGACATAATAGATATAGGTATAAAGTATAGACCTAATAGATATAACCGATATAGGTATAAAATATAGACATAATACATACAATAGATATAGGTATAAAATATAGACATAATAGATATAATAGATATAGGTATAAAATGGAGACATAATAGATATAACAAATATAGGTATAAAATAGAGACATAATAGATTTTATAGATATAGGTATAAAATATAAACGTGAAAGATATAACAGACATAGGTATAAAATATAGACATAATAGATATAATAGAAATAGGTACAAAATATACACATAATAGATATAATAGATAAACGTATAAAACATAGATATAATAAATATAGGTATTAAATATAGATATAATAGATATAATAGAAATACGTATAAAATATAGATATAGTTGATATAGTCATAAAATATAGACATAGTAGATATAGGTATAAATTATAGACATAATGGATGTAATAGATATAGGTATTAAATATAGACGTAATAGATATAGGTATAAAATATAGACATAACAGATATAGGTATAAAATATAGACATAATAGATATAGGTATAAAATATAGACATAAAAGATATAATAAATATAGGTATAAAATATATTCTTAATAGATATATGTATACAATATAGACATAATAGATATAATATATAGGTATAAAATATAGACATAATAGACATATTGGATATAGATATAAAATATAGACATAATAGATATAATAGATATAGGTATAAAATATAGGCATAATAGATATAATAGAGGTATAAAATATAGACATAATAGATAAATTTGATAGAGTTATAAAATTGGACTCGGGAAGGGGAACATCACACACTGTGGCCTATTATGGGGAGGGGGAGGGGGGAGGAGGGACGGAATGCATTGGGGAGTTATACATGATATAAATGATGAAATGATGGGTGCTGACGAGTTGATGGGTGCAGCACACCAACATGGCGTAAGTATACATATGTAACAAACCTGCACGTTATGCACATGTACCCTAGAACATAAAGTATAAAAAAAAAAATAGACATTATACATATAATACATAGAGGGATAAAATATAGACATAATAGGTATAATAGATATAGGTATAAACTACAGATATAATAGATATAATAGATATAGGTATAAAATATAGATATAGATAAAATGGATATAGGTTTCAAATACAGATATAATAGATATAGGTATAAAATATAGATATAGTGGATACAATAGTTATAGGTATAAATATAGACTTAATAGATATAATAGATATAGGAATAAAATATACACATAATAGATATAATAGATATAGGTATATATTATAGACATAATAGATATAATAGAAATTGGTATAAAACATAGACATAATAGATAAAATAGATATAGGTATAAAATATAGACATAACAGATATAATAGATATAGGTATACAATATAGACATAATAGATATAATAGATATAGGTATAAAATATAGATATAACAGATATAAGAGAGGTACAAAATATAGACATAATAGATGTAGATATACGTATAAAATATAGACATAAGAGATATAATAGATACAGACAGATATAATAGATATAGGGAGAAAATATAGACATAATACATGTAATAGATATAGTTATAAAATATAGATATAATAGATAGAGGTATAAAATATAGACATAATATATATAATAGACAGAGGTATAAAATATAAACATAATAGATGTAATAGATAGAGGTATAAAATATAGACATAATAGATATAATAGATTGAGGTGTAAAATATAGACGTAAGAGATATAATAGATAGAGGTATAAATTGTGGACAAAATAGATATAATAGATATTGCTATAAAATATATACAATAGATATAATAGATATAGGTATAACAGATAGTCATAATAGATATAATAGATACAGAAATAATAGATCTAATAGATTTTGGTATAAAATATAGATATAATAGACAGAATATATATAGGCATAAAATATAGACATAGTAGATATAATAGATATAAGTATTAAATATAGACATAATAGATATAGGTTTAAAATATAGATATAATAGATATAATAGATATAGGTATAAAATATAGACATTGTAGATATAATAGATATAGGTATAAAATATACACATAATAGTTATAGGTATAAAATATAGACATAATAGATATAATGGATATAGGTATAAAATATTGACATAATACACATAGGTTAAATTATAGACATAATAGAAATAATATATAGTTATAAAATATGGACAAAATAGATATAATGAATAGAGGTATAAAATATAGACATCATTGATATAATAGATATAATGGATAGAGGTATAAAATATAGACATAATAGATATAATAGAGGTATAAATTATAGACATAATAGATATAATAGATATAGGTATAAAATATAGACATAATAGATATAATAGACGTATATAATTTAGACATAATCGATATAAGAGATAGATGTATAAAATATAGACAAAATAGATATAATAGATAGAGGAATAAAATATAGACATAATAGATATAGTAGATAGAGGTATAAAATATAAACATAATAGATGTATTAGGTAGAGGTATAAAATATAGACCTAATCGATATAATAGATAAAGCTATAAAATATAGACATAAAAGCTATAATAGATAGAAGTGTAAAATATAGACAATAGATATAATAGATACAGTTATAAAATATAGACATAATAGGTGTGAAAGATATAGACAAAATAGATATAGTAGCTATAGGTATAAAATATAGACATAATAGATACGATGACTATATTTTATGCGTATATCCATTAAATTTATTATGTATATATTTTATACATATATATATTATATCTATTATGTCTATAATTTATTCCTATATCTATTATATCTCTTATGTCTATATTTTATACATATATCTCTTATGTCTATATTGCATACCTATATCTATTATACCTATTATGTCTATGTTTTAGAACTATATCTGTTATATCTATTCTGTGTATATTTTATACCTTTATCTATTATGTCTATATTTCATACCTATATCTATTATATCTATTATGTATATATTTTATCCCTCTATCTATTATATCTATAATGTCTATATGTTATAACTCTATCTATTATATCTATTATGTTTATATTTTATACCTATATCTATTATATCTATTATGTCCATATTTTATACGTATATCTATTATATCTATTATGTCTATATTTTATACCTTTTTCTATTATATCTACTATGTGTATATTTTATACGTATATCTATTATATCTATTACGTCTATATTTTATACCGATATCTAATATATTTATTCTGTCTACATTTTATAGCTATGTCTATTATATATATTATGTCTATATTTTATACCTATGTCTATTATATATATTATGTGTATATTTTATACCTATATCTATTATATCTATTATGTCTATATTGTGTACCTATATATATATTGTGTGTATTTTATATCTATATCTATTATATCTATTATGTCTATATTTTATACGTATATCTATTATACCTGTTATGTCTATATTTTATAACTTTATCTATTATATGTATTATGTCTATATATTATACCTATATGTAGTATATCTATATTTTATACATGTATCTATTTTATCTATTATGTCTATATTTTATACCTATATCTATTATATATATTATGTCTATGTTTTATAACTATATCTATTATAACTATTATGTCTATATTTTATACCTGTATCTATTATATCTATTATGTTTATATTTTATACCTCTATCTATTATATCTATTATGTCTATATTTTATACTAATATCTATTATATCTATTATATCTATATTTTATATCTTAGTCTATTATATCTGTTATATCTATATTTTAAACCTATATCCATTATGTCTATATTTTATATCTATTGTATCCACTATATCTACATTTTATAACTATATCTATTATATGTATGTTTGATGCTCATATCCATTATATCTCTTATATCTATATTTTACACCTATATTTATTATATCTATTATGTTTATCTATTATATCTATTATATCTATATTTTATACCTATATCTATTATATCTATATTTCATACCTGTATCTATTATATCTATTATGTCTACGTTTTATACCTATGTCTATTATATCTATTATGTCTATATTTTATACCAAAATCTATTATATGTATTATGTCTATATTTTATACGTAAATCTATCATATCTATAATGTGTATATTTTATACCTATGTATATAATATCTGTTATGTCTATATTTTATACCTATATCTATTATATCTATTATGTCTGTATTTCATACCTATATCTATTATATCTCTTGTCTATATTTTATACCCATATCTATTATATCTGTTATGTTTATATTTAATATCTATATCTATAATATCTATTACGTCTATATTTTATAACTATATCTATTATATCTATTATGTCTCTATTTTATACCTGTATCTATTTTGTCTATATTTTATTCCTATATCTATTATATCTATTATGTGTATATTTTATACATATATCTATTATATCTGTTATGTCTAAATATTATACTTATATCCATTAGGTCTATATTGCATACCTATATCTATTTTAACTATTGTCTATATTTTATAAATATATGTTATGTCTATATTTTACCCCTATATCTATTATATCTATTATGTCTATATTTAATAACTATATATTATGTCTATATTTTATATCAATATCCATTATATATACAATGTCTATATTTCATATCTATATCTATTATGTCTATATTTTACACCTATATGATATCTATTCTGTGTATATTTTATACGTATATGTATTATATATTTATGTCTATATTTTATACCTATATCTATTATGTCTATATTTTATACTTATATCTATTATATCTATTATGTGTATATTTTATACCTATGTCTGTTATATCTATTATGTCTATATTTTATACCTATATCTATTATATCTATTATGTCAATACTTTATACCTATATCTATTAAGTCTATATTTTATACCTGTATCGATTATATCTATATTTTACACCTATATCTATTATATCTATTATGTCTATATATTTATCTATATATATTATATCTAAATTTTATACCTATATCCATTATATCTATTATGTCTATATTTTATACTTGTATCTGTCATATCTAGTATATCTATATTTTATACCTATATCTATTGTATCTATATTTTATGATTATATCTATTATATGTATTATGTCTATATTTTATACCTGTATTTATTATATCTATTATGTCTATATTTTATACCTATATCTATTATATCTATTATGTCAATATTTTATACCTATATATTATATCTACTATATCTATTTTTTATTCTCATATCTATTATATCTATTATGTCTATATTTTATACCCATACCTATTATGTCTATATTTTATACCTATATCTACTCTATGCCTTATGTCTATATTTTATACCTATATCAATTATGTCTATATTTTCTACCTATATGTATTATACCTTTTATGTCTATATTTTATACCTATATCTATCATGTCTATATTTTATATCTATATCTGTTATGTCTATCATGTCTATATTATATACCTATATGTAATATATCTACTATGTCTATATTTAACACCTATATCTATTATATCTATTACGTCTATATTTTATACCCATCTCTATTAAATCTATTATGTTTATATTTTATACCTAAATGTATTATATCTATTAAGTCTACATTTTATATCTTTATCTATTATACCTATTATGTCTATATTTCATACCTATACCTATTATGTCTTTATTTTATACCTATATCTATTATATGCATTATGTCTATATTTTATACCTATATCAATTATGTCTATATATTCTACGTATATCTATTATACCTATTATGTCTATATTTCATACCTATATCTATCATGTCTATATTTTATATCTATATCTGTTATATCTGTTATGTCAATATTTTATCCCTATATCTATTATATCTATTATATCTATATTTTATACCTATATCTATTATATCTATTATGTCTATATTTTATACCCATACCTTTTATGTCTATATTTTTTAACTATATGTATTATATCAATTATGTCTATATTTTATACCTATATCAATTATGTCTATATTTTATAATTATATCTATTGTATCTATTATGTCTATATTTTTTACCTGTATCAATTATATCTATTTTGTCTCTATTTTATACCTATATTTATTATATCTATATTTTATACCGATATCTATCATATCTATATTTTGTATGTGTCTATTATATCTATTATGTCTATATTTTATACCTATGTTTATTATATATATATTTTATACCTATATTTATTATATCTACTATGTCTATATTTTATACCTATATCTATTATATCTATTAAGTCTATATTTTATACCTATATCTATTATATCTATAGTTTATACCTATATCTATATTTATTATGTCTATATTTTATACCTACATCTATTATATCTATTATGTCTATATTTTATGCCTATATCTGTTATGTCTATATTTGATAAATATATCTATTATATCTATTATGTCTATACTTTATCCCTTTATTATGTCTGTATTTTATAACTCTATCAATTATATTTGTTATGTCTATATTTTATACCTCTACTATATCTATTATGTCTATATTTTATACCTATATCTATTATGTCTATTATGTCTATATTTTACACCTATATGTATTAAGTCTATATTTTATAACTATATTTATCATATCTAATATGTTTGTATTTTATCCCTATATCAATTATGTCTCTATTTTATACCTATATCTATTATGTCTATATTATATACCTATATCTATTATATCTATTATGTCTATATTTAATACCTATATCTATTATATCTATTATGTCAATATTTTATACCTATATCTATTGTATCTATATTTTGTACCTGTATCTCATAGCTATTATGTCTATATTTTAAACCTATATCTAGTATATCTATTAAGTCTATATTTTATACCTATGTCTATTATGTCTATTATGTCTATATTTAATACCTATATCTATTATATCTACTATGTCAATATTTTATACCTATATCTATTATATCTATTATGTCTGTATTTTATACCAATATCTATTATACCTATTATTTCTATATTTTATACCTATATCTATTATATCGATTATGTCTATATTTTTCACCTATAAGTATTTTGTCTATATTTTTTACCTGTATCTATTGTATCTATTATGTCTATATTTTGTACCTATATCTATTATGTCTATTATGTCTATATTGTATACCTACATCTATTATATCTATTATGTGTGTATTTTATACCTATATCTATTATGTCTATATTTTATTGCTATATCTATTATATCTATTATGGCTATATTTTATACCTGTATCTACTATATCGATTATGTCTATATTTTATACCTATATCTATTGTAACTGTTATGTCTATATTTCATAGGTATATCTATTATGTCTATATTTTATATCTATATCTATTATGTCTGTATTTTATACCCATATCTATTATGTCTTTATTTTACTCCTATATCTATTATAACTATTATGTCTATATTTTATAACTATATCTCTTATATCTATTATGTGTATATATTATAATTATATCTATTATGTCTATTATGTCTATGTTTTATAACTCTATCTATTATATATATTATATCTATATTTTATAACTATATCTATTATAAGTATATTTTATTCCTATATATATCTATATTTTATACTATATCTATTATATTTATATTTTATAATTTTATCTATTATATCCTTATTTTATATCTGTATCTATTATATCTATTATATCTATATTTTTTGCCGATATCTATTGTATCTATATTTTCTATGTATATCTATTATATCTATTATATCTATATTTTTTACCTATATCAATTATATCTATATTTTATACTTATATATATTATATCTATTATGTCCATATTTTATACCTATATCTATTATAACTATTATGTCCATGTTTTGTAACTATATCTCTTATATCTATTATGTCTATATTTTATACCTATATCTATTATGTCTATATTTTATACCTCTATCTATTCTATCTATTATGTCTATATTTTATACCTATATATATTAGGTCTATATTTTATACCTCTGTCGATTGTATCTACTACGTCTATATTTTATACCTATATCTATTATGTCTATATATTATACCTATATCCATTATATCTATGATGTCTATATTTTATACCTATATCTATTATATCTATTATGTGTATATTTTATGCCTATATCTCTTATATCTATTATGTCTATATTTTTTACCTATATCTATTCTGTCTATATTTTATACCTATATCTATTATATCTATTAAGTCTATATTTTATATCTAAATCTATTATGTGTATTATGTGTATATCTTATACCTATATCTATTGTATCTATTTTGTGTATATTTTATGCCTATATCTATTATATCTGTTAGGTCTATATTTTATAACTATATCTATTATGTATATATGTTATACCTATATCTATTATATCTATTATGTCTATATTTTATCCCTCAAGTATATCTATTATGTCTATATTTTATACCTGTATCTATTATATCTATTATGTCAGTATTTTATACCTATATCTATTATATCTATTATGTCTGTATTTTATTCCTCTATCTATTATATCTATTATGTCTATATTTCATAACTCTATCAATGATATCTATTATGTCTATATTTTATAACTCTATTATATCTATTAAGTCTATATTTTATACCTATATTTATCATATCTATTGTGTCTATATTTTATATCTATATCTATTATTTCTATATTTTATAATTATATCTATTATGTCTATATTTTATACCTATATCTATTATGTCTATATTTTATACCTATATCTATTATGTCTATATTTAATACCTATATCAATTATATCGATTATGTCTATATTTTATATCTATATCTATTATGTCTATATTTTATCCCA
Organism: Rhinopithecus roxellana; assembly: GCF_007565055.1. Classification (NCBI taxonomy): domain Eukaryota; kingdom Metazoa; phylum Chordata; class Mammalia; order Primates; family Cercopithecidae; genus Rhinopithecus; species Rhinopithecus roxellana. The sequence goes on from NW_022142496.1 coordinate 29,701, forward strand.
TTATTATGTCTCTATTTTATACCTATATTTGTTATATCTATTATGTCTATATTTTATACCTCTATTATATCTATTATGCCTATATTTTATACCTATATCTATTATATCTATTATGTCTATATTTTATATCTATATCTATTATGTCTATTATGTCTATATTTTATACCTATATATATTAAGTCCATATTTTATACCTATATTTATTATATCTATTATTTCTATATTTTGTACCTATATCAATTATCTCTCTATTTTATACCTATATCTGTTATGTCTATGTTTTATACCTATATCTATTATATCTATTATGTCTATGTTTAATACCTATATCTATTATATCTATTATGTCAATATTTTATACCTATATCTATTCTGTCTATATTTTATACCTGTATCTATTGTATCTATTATGTCTATATTTTATACCTATATCTTTTATATCTTTTATGTCTATATTTTATACCTATACCTATTATATCTATTATTTCTATATTTTATACCTATATCTATTATATCGATTATGTCTATATTTTTCACCTATAAGTATTTTGTCTGTATTTTTTACCTATATCTATTATATCTATTATGTCTATATTTGGTACCTATATCTATTATGTCTATTATGTCTATATTGTATACCTACATCTATTATATCTATTATGTCTATATTTTATACCTCTATCTATTATAACTATTATGTCTATATTTTATAACTATATCGCTTATATCTATTATGTATATATTATATACCTATATCCATTTTGTGTATATTTTATACCTCTATCTATTCTATCTATTATATCTATATTATCTATCTATATCTATTATGTCTATATATTATACCTATATCTATTATATCGATGATGTCTATATTTTTTATCTATATGTATTATATATTGTATGTCTATATTTTATCCCTTTATCTATTATATCTATTATGTCCACCTTTTATAACTTTATGTATTATATCTCTTATGTGTATATTTATACCTATATCTATTATATCTATTATGTCTGTATTTTAAATTTATATCTATTCTGTCTATATTTTATACCTATATCTATTATATCTATTGTGTCTATATTTTATAGGTACATCTGTTATATATATTATGTCTATATTTTATACTTATATCTATTATATTATGTCTATATTTTATACCTATATCTATTATAAGTATTATGTCTATATTTTATGACTATATCTGTTATAACTGTTATGTCTGTATTGTATAGCTGTATCTATTATATCTATTATGTCTACATTTTATACCTATATCAATTATATCTATGATGTCTCTATTTTATAGGTACATGTATTATATCTATTATGTCTATATTTTATACCTGTATCTCTTATATCTCTTTTGTCTATATTTTATACCTATATCTATTATATCGAGTATGTCTATATTTTATACCTATATTTATCATATGTATTATGTCTATATTTTATACCCATATATATCATATCCATTGTGTCTGTGTTTAAACCTATATCTGTTACATCTCTAATGTCTATATTTCATACCTATATCTATTATAACTATATTTTTTACCTATATATATCTATATTTTATACCTATATCTATTAAATCTATTATGTCTATATTTTATACCTATATTTATTATGTCTATTTTTAATACTTATATCTATCTGTTATGTCTATATTTCATACCTGTATGTTTTATATCTTTTATTACTACGTTTCATAGCTTTATATATTATACCTATTATGTCTATATTTTATACCTATATTTATTATATCTATTGTGTGTATATATTATACCTATATCTACTATATCTATTTTATCTATATTTTATAAGTACATCTATTATATCTATTATATCTATATTTTATTCCTATATCTATTATAACTATACTTTATACCTATATATTATATCTATATTTTATACCTATATCTACTATATCTATTATATTTATATTTTATAATTTTATCTATTACATTTATATTTTATAGCTGTATCTATTATATCTATTATATCTATATTTTATACCTATATCTATCATATCTATTATGTCTGTGTTTTATACGTGTATCTATTTTATCTATATTTTCTTCCTATATCTATTATATCTATATTTTATACCTATATCAATTTAATCTATTATATCTATACTTTATACCTATATACATTATATCTATTATATCTATATTTAATATCTATATCTATTATATCTATATTTCACACCTATATCTATTATATCTATTATGTCTTTATTTTATCCCTATATCTATTATGTCTATATTTGATTCCTATATCTATTATATCTATTATGTCTATATTTTATACCTATATCTATTATATGTATTATATCTATATTTTATACCTTTATATATTATATCTATTATATCGATATTTTATACCTATATCTATTATATCTATATTTAATAGCCCTATCTGTTATATCTTTTATGACTATATTTTGTATCGATATGTATTATATCTGTTATGTCTATGTATTATACCTATGTCTATTACATCTATTTTGTCTATATGTTATTTCTATATCTATATTATCTATTATGTCTGTATTTCATACCTATATCTATTATATCTATTATGTCTATATTTTAACCTGTGTCTATCATGTCTATATTTTATACCTAAACCATTATATCTATTATGTCTATATTTTATACCTATATCTATTATATCTATATTTTATAACTATATCTATTATATCTACTGTGTCTATGTTTTATACCTCTATTATATCTATTATATCTATATTTTATACCGATATCTATTATATCTATTATGTCTAAATATTATACCTATATCTATTATGTCTATATTTTATACCTATATCTATTATATCTATTATATCTATTATGTCCATATTTTATATCTATATCTTTTATGTCTATATTTTACACCTATATCTATTATATCTATTCTGTGTATATTTTATACCTATATCTATTATATATTTATGTCTATATTTTATACCTATATCTATTATGTCTACATTTTATATCTATATCTATAACATCTATTATGTCTGTATTTTATGCCTATATCTATTATATCTATTATGTCTATATTTTATACCTATGTCTATTATATCTATTATGTGTATATTTTATACCTGTATCTATTATATCTATTATGTCTATATTTTATACCTATATCTATTATATCTATTAAGTCTAAATATTATACCTATATCTATTAAGTCTATATTTTATACCTATATCGATTATAACTATTATGTCTATATTTATAACTATATCTATTATATCCATTATGTCTATATTTTATACCTATATCTACTATATCTATATTTTATGCCTATAGGTATTATATGTATATTTTATACCTACATCGATTATAAGTATTATGTCTATATTTTGTAACTATATCTATTATATCTATTATTTCTACATTTTATACCTCTATCTATTATGTCTATATTTTATACCTATAACTATTATATCTATGATGTCTAGATTTTATAACTGTGTATTATATCTATTATGTCTATATTGTATACCTATATCTATTGTAGGTATTATGTCTATATTTTATACCTATATATGTTATATCTATTATGTCTATATTGTATAACTTTATCAATTAACTCTATATTTTATACCTATATTTATTATATCTATTAAGTCTATATTTTTATACCTATATCAATTGTGTCTATATTTTATATCTATATCTATTATGTCTATATTTTATACCTATATCTATTATGTCTATATTTAATACATATATCTATTGTATGTTTTATATCTATATTTTATACCGATATCTATCATGTCTATATTTTATACCTATATCTATTATATCTATTATGTCTATATTTTATATCTATATCTATTATATCTATATTTTATACCTATATCAATTTAATCTATTATATCTATACTTTATACCTATATACATTATATCTATTATATCTATATTTAATATCTATATCTATTATATCTATATTTCACACCTATATCTATTATATCTATTATGTCTTTATTTTATCCCTATATCTATTATGTCTATATTTGATTCCTATATCTATTATATCTATTATGTCTATATTTTATACCTATATCTATTATATGTATTATATCTATATTTTATACCTTTATATATTATATCTATTATATCGATATTTCATACCTATATCTATTATATCTATATTTAATAGCCCTATCTGTTATATATTTTATGACTATATTTTGTATCGATATGTATTATATCTGTTATGTCTATGTATTATACCTATGTCTATTACATCTATTTTGTCTATATGTTATTTCTATATCTATATTATCTATTATGTCTGTATTTCATACCTATATCTATTATATCTATTATGTCTATATTTTAACCTGTGTCTATCATGTCTATATTTTATACCTAAACCATTATATCTATTATGTCTATATTTTATACCTATATCTATTATATCTATATTTTATAACTATATCTATTATATCTACTGTGTCTATGTTTTATACCTCTATTATATCTATTATATCTATATTTTATACCGATATCTATTATATCTATTATGTCTAAATATTATACCTATATCTATTATGTCTATATTTTATACCTATATCTATTATATCTATTATATCTATTATGTCCATATTTTATATCTATATCTTTTATGTCTATATTTTACACCTATATCTATTATATCTATTCTGTGTATATTTTATACCTATATCTATTATATATTTATGTCTATATTTTATACCTATATCTATTATGTCTACATTTTATATCTATATCTATAACATCTATTATGTCTGTATTTTATGCCTATATCTATTATATCTATTATGTCTATATTTTATACCTATGTCTATTATATCTATTATGTGTATATTTTATACCTGTATCTATTATATCTATTATGTCTATATTTTATACCTATATCTATTATATCTATTAAGTCTAAATATTATACCTATATCTATTAAGTCTATATTTTATACCTATATCGATTATAACTATTATGTCTATATTTATAACTATATCTATTATATCCATTATGTCTATATTTTATACCTATATCTACTATATCTATATTTTATGCCTATAGGTATTATATGTATATTTTATACCTACATCGATTATAAGTATTATGTCTATATTTTGTAACTATATCTATTATATCTATTATTTCTACATTTTATACCTCTATCTATTATGTCTATATTTTATGCCTATAACTATTGTATCTATGATGTCTAGATTTTATAACTGTGTATTATATCTATTATGTCTATATTGTATACCTATATCTATTGTAGGCATTATGTCTATATTTTATACCTATATATGTTATATCTATTATGTCTATATTGTATAACTTTATCAATTAACTCTATATTTTATACCTATATTTATTATATATATTAAGTCTATATTTTTATACCTATATCAATTGTGTCTATATTTTATATCTATATCTATTATGTCTATATTTTATACCTATATCTATTATGTCTATATTTAATACATATATCTATTGTATGTTTTATATCTATATTTTATACCGATATCTATCATGTCTATATTTTATACCTATATCTATTATATCTATTATGTCTATATTTTATATCTATATCTATTATATCTATATTTTATACCTATATCTACTATATCTCTTATATCTATTATGTCTATATTTTATAACTATATCTATTATATCTATTATGTCTATATTTTATACCTCTATTATATTATATCTATATTTAATACCTATATCTCTTATATCTATTATGTGTATATTTTATAACCATATCTATTATGTCTGTATTTTATACCTATATCTATTATAACTATCATGTCTATACTTTATACCTATATCTATTATAACTATATTTTATACCTATATTTCTTATATCTATATTTAATACCTATATCTATTATATCAAATAGATTTGTATTTTATAATTATTTCTATTATATCTATATTTTACACCTATATCTATTATATCTATATTTTATAACTATATCAATTATATGTATATTTTATACGTATATCTATTATATCAATTATATCTATATTTTATACCTTTATCTATTAAAAGTATTATGTCTATGTTTTGTACCTATATCTATTATATATATTATGTGTATATTCTATACCTATATCTATTATATCCATTAAGTCTACATTTTATACCTCTATCTATAAAATCTATTATGTCTCTATTTTATACCTATATTTGATATATCTATTATGTCTATATTTTATACCTATAACTATTATATCTATTATGTCTATACTTTATACGTATATCTATTATGTCTACATTTTATACCAATACCCATTATATCTATTATGTCTATATTTTATATCGTTATCTATTATATCTATTATGTCTATATTTATACCTATATCTATTATATCTATTATGTCTATATTTATACCTATATATATTATATCTGTTATGTCTATTTCATACCTATATTTTTTATATCCACAATATCTATATTTTATACCTATATCTATTATATCTATATGTGATACCTATATCCATTATATCTATTATATCTATAGATTATACCTATATTTATTATATCTTTTATGTCTATATTTTATTCCTATATCTATTATATCTATTATGTCTACATTTTATACCTGTATCTATTATAACTATTACGTCTATATTTTACACCTATATCTATTATATCTATTATGTCTATATTTTATACCTCTATCTATTATATCTATTATGTCTATATTTTACACCTCTATCTATTTTATCTATTATGTCTATATTTTATACCTCTATTATGTCTATTATGTCTATATTTTATAACGATGTTTATTATATCTATTATGATTATATTTTATACATCTATCTATTATGTCTATATTTTACCTATATCTATCATATATATTATGTGTATATTTTATACCTATATCTATTATATCTATTATATCTATATTTCATACCCATATTTATTATATCTATTATGTCTATGTTTTATACCTATATCTATTTTATCTATTATGTATACGTTTTTTACTTACATCTATTATATCTATTATGTCTATATTTTTTACCTATATCTATTATGTATATTATGTCTATATTTCATACCTATATCTTTTGAATCTATAATATCATATTTTATCTATTATATTAAATCTATTATATCTCTTATATCTTTTTTATGTATTATGTCTATATTATATACTGTTACCTATTATTTCTATTATGTCTATACTTTATACCTATATCTATTTAGTCTATATTTTATACCTGTATCGATTATATTTATTTTGTCCATATTTTATACGTATGTCTATTATATCTCTTATATCTATATTTTTTACCTGTATCTATTATTTCTATTATGTTTATATTTTGAACCTATATCTCTTATGACTATATCTGATACCTAAATGGAATATATCTATTATGTCTATTTATTATACCTATATCTATTATACCTCTGATGTGTATATTTTATACCTATATCTATTGTATCTATTATGTCTATATTTTATACCTATATCTATTATGTCTATATTTTATACCAATATCTATTATATCTGTTATGTCTACATTTTATATCTTCGTCTATTATATCTATTATGTCTATATTTTATTCCTATATCTACTATATATATTATGTCTATATTTTATGATTATATCGATTATATCCACTATATCTATATTTTATACCTATAACTATTATATCTATTTTTGATACCTATATCCATTATATCTATATTGTATACCTATATCTATATCTATTATGTCTGTATTTCATACCTATCTCTATTATATCTATTAGGTCTATATTTTATACCCATATCTATTTTATTGATTATGTTTATATTTTATACCTATATCTAAAATATCTATTACCTCTATATTTTATAACTATATCTATTATATCTTTTATGTCTATGTTTTATACCTGTATCTATTATGTCTATATTTTATACCTATATCTATTATATCTATTATGTCTATGTTTTTTGCCAGTATCTATTATATCTATTATGCCAATATTTTATACCTATGTCTTTTATATCTATTATGTCTAAATATTGTACCTATATCTATTATGTCTATATTTCATAACTATATCTATTATAACTATGATTTCTATATTTTATACCTATATCTATTATATCTATTGTGTCTATATTTTATACCTATATCCATTATGTCTATATTTTATACCTATATGTATTATATATATTATGGCTATATTGTATACGTATATCTATTATATCTCTTAGGTGTATATATTATACCTATATCTAATATAACTTTTATGTCTATCTTTTATAGGTATATCTATTATGTCCATATATTATACCTATATCTATGATGTCTGTATTTTATAACTATATCTATTATGTCTTTATTTTATACCTATATCTATTATATATATTTTATCTATATTTTATACCTATGTCTTTTATTTCTTTATTTTATACGTATATCTATAATGTCTGTATTTTATCCCTTTATCTATTATATCTATTATGTCTATATTTCATACCTATATCTCTTATGTCTATATTTTATACCTATATCTATTATATCTATGATGTCTAGATTTTTTAACTGTCTATTATATCTATTATGTCTATATTTTATACCTATATCTATTATATCTAATATGTCTATATTTTATACCTATATCTATTATATCTATTATGTCTATATACTATACCTATATCTATTATATCTATTATGTCTATATTTTATACCTATATCTATTGTATCTATTATATCTATATTTTATACCTGTATCTATTATGTCTATTATGTGTATAATTTATACCTATATCTATTATATCTATTATGTCTGTATTTTATACCTATATCTATTCTGCCTATATTTTATACCTATATCTATTATATCTATTATGTCTGTATTTTATACCTATAACTATTATACCTATTATTCCAATATTGTATACCTGTATATTTTAAGTCTATATTTTATACCTATATTTATTATATCTATTATGTCTATATTTTATACCTATATGTATTATGTCTATATTTTATACCAATATCTATGATGTCTATATTTAATATCTATATCTATTATATCTCTTATGTGTGCATTTTATACCTATATCTATTATGACTATATTTTATACCTATATCTATTATATCTATTATGTCTATATTTTATACCTATATCTATTATATCTATTATGTTTATATTTTATACCTATACCTGTTATATGTATAATACCTGTATTTTATACCTTTATCTATTATATCTATTATGTCTATATTTTATACCTATAACTATTTTGTCTATATTTTTTACCTATATCTATTATATTTATTATATCTACACTTTATGACTATATCAATTATATCTATATTTTATACCTTTATCTATTATATCTATTATGTCTATATTTTGTACTTATATCTATTATGTCTATTATGTCTATATTTTACACCTACGTCTATTATATCTAATATGTCTATATTTTATAACTATATCCATCAAATCTATTATGTCTCTATTTTATACCTATATTTGTTACATCTATTATGTCTATATTTTATACGTATATGTATTATATCTATTGTGTCTATATTTTATACCTATATCCATTGTATGTATTATGTCTATATTTTATACCTATATCTTTTATATCTATTATGTCAATACTTTATACCTATATCTATTATGTCTATATTTTATACCTGTATCGATTATATGTGTTATTTCTATATTTTGTACCTATATCTATTATATGTCTTATGTCGATATTTTATAACTATATCTATTATATCTATTATGTCTATATTTTATACCTTCATCTACTATACATCTTATGTCTATATTTTATACCTATATCTATTATATCTACTCTGACTATATTTTATACCTATATCTATTATTTCCAATATGTCTATACTTTAAACCTATATCTATTATGTCTATATTTTATATCTTTATCTATTATATCTATTATGTCTATGTTTTATACCTATATCTATTATATCTATTATGTCTATTTTTTATGCCTATATCCATTATATCCACTATATCTATATTTTATACCTATATCTATAGCTATTGTGTCTATATATCATAGCTATATCTTATATATCTATATTTTATACCTACATCTATTTCATCCATTATATCTATATTTTATACCTATATCCATTATATCTATTATATCTATATTTTATACATAAATCTATTATATCTATTGTCTATATTTTATACGTGTGTCTATTATATCTTTTTTTATACACGTATCTATTATATCTATTATATCAATATTTTATACCTATATCTATTATATCTATATTTTGTACCTTTATCTATTATATCTATTATGTCTATATTTTATACCTATATCAATTATATCTATTATGTCTATATTTTATACCTATATCTATTATATCGATTATGTCTGTATTGTATACCTATATTTATTATATCTATTATGTCTATATTTCATAAATATATCTATTATATCTATTATGTCTATATTTTATACCTATATATATTATATCTATTATATCTATATTTTGTACCTATATCTATTATAACTATATTTTATGCCGATATCTTATATCTATATTTTATATCTTTATGTATTATATCTATTATATTTATATTTAATAATTATATCTATTATATCTATATTTTATACCTATATCTATTATGTCTATTATATCTATATTTTATACCTATATCTATTATAAAAATATTTTATACCTACTTCTATTATATCTCTTATATCGATATTTTATACCTATATCTATTATATCTATATTTTATACCCCATCTATTATATCCTTTATGTCCATATTTTATAACGATATCTATTATATGTATTGTCTATATTTTATACCTATGTCTATTACATCTATTTTGTCTATATTTTATACTTATATCTATAATATGTATTATGTCTGTATTTCATACCTATATCTATTATATATATTATGTCTATATTTTATACCTATATCTATTATAACTGTTATGTCTATATTTTATAGGTATATCTATTATGTCGATATTTTATACCTATATCTCTTATGTCTGTATTTTATACGAATATATATTATATATTTATTTTATACCTATATCTATACTATCTGTCTATATTTTATTCCTATGTCTATTATATCTATTATGTCTCCATTTTATACCTATATCTATTATATCTATTATGTCATTATTTTATACCTATATCTATTGTATCTATTATGTCTATATTTTATACCTATATCTATTATAACTATTATGTCTATATTTTACCACTCTCTTATATCTATTATGTCTATATTTTATACTTCTATCTATTTTATCTATTATGTCTACATTTTATTCCTATATCTATTATATGTATTAAGTATATATTTTATACTTATATATATTATTTCTATTATGTCTATATTTCTTACCTATATCTATTATAACAATTATGTCTATATTTTATAACTATATCTCTTTTATCTATTATGTATATATTTTATACCTATATCTATTATGTATATATTTTATACCTCTATCTCTTCTATCTATTATATCTATATTTTCTATCTATATCTATCATGTCTATATTTTATACCTATATCTGTTATATCGATGATGTCTATATTTTATGCCTATATGTATTATATATTGTATGTCTATATTTTATCCCTATATATATTATATCTATTATGTCTACATTTTATAACTTTATGTATTATATCTATTATGTGTATATTGAAACCTATATCTATTATATCTATTATGTCTGTATTTTAAACCTATATATATTCTGTCTATATTTTATACCTATATCTATTATATCCATTATGTCTGTATTTTACATGTATATCTGTTATATATATTATGTCTATATTTTATTCCTATATCTATTATATCTAGTATGTCTATATTTTATACCTATATCTATTATATCTATTATGTCTATATTTTATACCTATATCTATTATTACTATATTTTATACCTATATCTATTATATCTATTATGTCTATATTTTATACCTATATTTATTGTATCTATTATGTCTATATTTTTTACCTTTATCTATTATATCTATTATGTCTATATTTTATACCTGTGTCTATTATATTTATTATGTCTATATTTTATACCTAAATCTATTATATCTATTATGTCTAAATATTCGACCTATATCTATTATGTGTATTTTATATACCTATATCTATTATAACTATTATGTCTATATTTTATGACTATATCCGTTATATCTATTATATCTATATTTTATACCTATATCTATTATATCTATTATGTCTACATTTTATAACTGTATCAATTATGTCTATGATGTCTATATTTTATACGTATATGTATTATATCTATTATGTCTATATTTTATACCTCTATCTCTTTTATCTCTTATGTCTATACTTTATACCTATATTTATTATATCTATTATGTCTATATTTTTTACCTTTATCTATTATATCTATTATGTCTATATTTTATACTTATATCTATTATATCTATTATGTCTATATTTTATACTTATATCTATTATATTTATTAAGTCTATATTTTATAGCTATATCTATTATATTTATTATATCTATGTTTTATACCTATATCTATTATATCTTAATTTTCTACCTATATCCATGTCTATTATGTCTATATTTTATACCTATATATATTCAGTTTATATTTTATACCTATGTCTATTATATCTATTATGTCTGTATTTTATACTTATATCTTTTATATCTATTATGTCTATATTTTAAACCTATATCTATTATATCTATTATGTCTATATTTTATTCCTATATCTATTATATCTATTATGTCTATAAGTTATACCTATATCTATTTTATCTATTATATCTATATTTCATACCTATATTTATTGTATCTATTATATCTATACTTGATACCTATATCTATTATGTCTATATTTTATACCTATATCTATTATATCTATTATGTCTATATTTTATACCTATATCTATTATGCCTATTATGTCTATATGTATTGTATCTATTATGTTTATATTTTATACCTATGTCTGTTATATCTATTATGTCTATAGTTTATACCTATATCTATTATATCTATTATATCTATATTTTATACCTATATCTATTATGTCTATATTTTATACCTATGTCTATTATATCTATTATGTCTATATTTCTTTTTTTTTTTTTTTTTTTTTTTTTTTTGAGATGGAGTCTCGCTCTGTCACCCAGGCTGCAGTGCTATGGCCGGATCTCAGCTCACTGCAAGCTCTGCCTCCCGGGTTCACGCCATTCTCCTGTCTCAGCCTCCCGGGTAGCTGGGACTACAGGCGCCGCCACGTCGCCCGGCTAGTTTTTTGTATTTTTTAGTAGAGACGGGGTGTCACCGTGTTAGCCAGGATGGTCTCGATCTCCTGACCTCGTGATCTGCCCGTCTCGGCCTCCCAAAGTGCTGGGGTTACAGGCTTGAGCCACTGCGCCCGGCCTATTATGTCTATATTTCATACCTATAACTATTATATCTATTATATCTATACTTTATAGCTATATCTATTATGTCTATACTTTATACCTATATCTATTATGTCTATATTTTATACCTATATCTATTATATGTCTTATGGATATATTTTATACCTATATCTATTATATCTATTATGTTTATATTTTATACCCATATTTATTATGTCTATATTTTATACCTATATCTATTATATCTATTATGTCTATATTTACACCTATATTTATTATACCTTTTATGTCTATATTTTATAACTATATCTCTTATATCTATAGTGTCTATACTTTATACCTATATATATTATGTGCATATTTTTTATCTTTATGTATTATATCCGTTATGTTTATATTTTATGCCTATATTTATTATATCCATTATGTCTATATTTTATGCCTATATTTATTATAACCACTATATCTATATTTTATACCTATATCTATTATATCTATATTTTATACCTATATCCACTATATCTATTATATCTGTATTTTATACATATATCTATCATATCTATTATGTTTATATTTTATGCCTATATCTATTATATCTATTATATCTATATTTTATACTTATATCTATTATAACCATATTTTATACCTATACACATTATATCTATATATTTTCCTTTATGTATTATATCTATTATATTTATATCTTATAATTATATCTATTATATCTATATTTCATAGCTATATCTATTATATCTATTGACTATATTTTATACCTGTATCTATTATATCTATTTTTTATACATATATCTATTATATCAATTATATCTATATTTTATACCTATATCTATTATATCTATATTTTGTACCTGTATCTCTTATATCTATTATGTCTATATTTTAAACCTGTATCTATTGTGTCTATTATGTCTATATTATATACCTATATCTGTCATATCTATTATGCCTATATTTTATATCTATACCTATTATGTCTATATATTATACCTATATCTATTATATCTATTATGTCTATATTTTATACCTATATCTATTATATCTAGTATGTCTATATTTTATATCTATATTTATCATATGTATTCTGTCGATGTTTTATACCCATATATATCATATCCACTGTGTCTGTGTTTAATACCTATATCTGTTACATCTCTAATGTCTATATTTCATACCTATATCTATTATAACTGTATTTTATACCTATATCTATTATATCTAATATGTCTATATTTTATACCTATATTTATTATATCTATTATGTCTATATTTTTTACCTTTATCTATTATATCTTTTATGTCTATATTTTATACCTATATCTATTATATCTGTTATGTGTATATTTTATACCTATATCTATTATATCTATTATGTCTATATTTTATACCTATATCTATTATATTTATTATATCTATTTTTTATACCTATATCTATTATATCTTAATTTTATAACTACATCTATGTCTATTATATCTATTTTTTATACCTATATTTATTCTGAGTATTTTTTATACTTTTATCTATGTGTTATGTCTATATTTCATAGCTATATGTTTTATATCTTTTATTACTATATTATATACCTATATCTATTATATTTATTATGCCTATATTTTATCCCTATATTTATTGTATCTATTAATTGTATATATTATCCCGATATCTATTATATCTATTATATCTATATTTTATACCTATATCTATTTTGCCTATATTTTATACATGAATCTGTTATATCTATTATGTCTATATTTTACACCTATATCTATCATGTCTATTATGTCTGTATTTTATACCTGTATCTATTATATCTATATTTTCTACCTATATCTATTATATCTATATTTTATACCTATATCTATTTAATCTATTATATCTATATTTTATACCTATATACATTATATCTATTATAACTATATTTTATACCTATATCTATTCTATCTATATTTCACACCTATATCTATTATATCTATTATGTCTATATTTTATCCCTATATCTATTATGTCTATATTTTATACCTATATCTATTATATCAATTATGTGTATATTTTACAGGTATATGTATTATATCTATTATGTCTATATTTTATACCTATATCTATTATACCTATTATGTCTATATTTTATAACTACATTTATTATATTTATATTTCATACCTATATCTATATTATCTGTTATAGTTATATTTTATAACTATATGTATTATATCTATATTTTATACCTGTATCAATTATAACTATTATATCTATATTTTATACCTATATCTATTATATGTATATTTTATACCTATATCTGTTTATTTTATGTATATTTCCTACCTATATCTATTATATCTATATGTTATACCTATATCTATTGTATCCATTATGTCTATATTTTATACCAGTATATATTATATCTATTATGTGTATACTTCATACCTATATCTATTACATCTATTCTGTCTACATTTTATACCTATATGTATTATATCTATTATGTCTATATTTTATACCTATATCGATTATATCTATTATTTCTTTGTTTTATCCCTATATCTATTATATCTATTATGTCTACATTTTATATCTATATCCCTATGCTTATTATATCTATATTTTATACCTATATCTATTATAACTGTATTTTATACCTAAATCTAGAATATGCATTATGTCTACATTTTATACCTATATCTATAATATCTATATTTTATCTACATCTATTATATTTTTATGTCTATATTTTATACCTATATCTATTATATCTATTATGTCTATATTTTATACCTATATCTATTATATCTATTCTGTCTATATTTTATACCTATATATATTATATCTATTATATATATATTTTTACCTATATCTGTTATATCTATTATGCCTATATTTTATACCACTATTATATCTGTTATATCTATATTTTATACCTATATCTATTATGTCTATATATTTTTTTTTTTTTTTGAGGCGGAGTCTTGCTCTGTCTCCCAGGCTGGAGTGCAGTGGCCGTATCTCAGCTCACTGCAAGATCCGCCTCCAGGGTTCCCGCCATTCTCCTGCCTCAGCCTCCCATGTAGCTGGGACTACAGGCGCCCGCCACTTCGCCCGGCTAGATTTTTGTATTTTTTAGTAGAGACTGGGTTTCACTGTGTTCGCCAGGATGGTCTCGATCTCCTGACCTTGTGATCCGCCCGTCTCGGCCTCCCAAAGTGCTGGGATTACAGGCTTGAGCCACCGCGCCCGGCCTATTATGTCTATATTTTATGCCTATATGTATTTTGTCTTTTATGTCTATATTTTATAACTATATCTATTATATCTATTATGTCTATATTTTATACCTATATCTATTATATAAATTATGTTTATATTTTATACCTATATCTCTTATATCTATGATGTCTATATTTTATACTTCTATTTATTATATCTTTTATATCTATATTTTATGCATATATCTATTATGTCGGTATAATTATTATACCTGTATCTATTATGTCTGTATTTTATACCTATATCTACTACATTATGTGTATATTTTATACCTATATCTATTATATCTATTATGTCTATATTTTATACCTATATCGATTATAGCTATTATGTCTATATTTTATCCCTGTATCTATTATGTCTATATTTTATACCTATATCTATTATATCTATTATATCTATATTTTATACCTATATCTGTTATGTTTATATTTTATACCCATATCTATTATATCTATTATGTGTATATTTTATTGCTATATATATTATATCTATTTTGTCTGTATTGTATACCTATACCTATTATATCTTTTATGTCTATATTTGATACCTATATCTATTATACCTATTATGTCTATATTTTACACCTATATCTATTATATCTATTATATCTATATTTTATACCTATATCTATTATATCTATGTTTTATACATATATCTATTATATCTATAATATCGATATTTTATACCTATATCTATTATATCTATATTTTATAGCCCTATCTGTTATATCTTTTATGACTATATTTTATACCATATCTATTATATCCGTGATGTCTATGTATTATACCTATGTCTATTACATCTATTTTGTCTATATTTTATACCTATATCTATAATATCTACTATGTCTGTATTTCATACCTATATCTATTATATCTATTTTGTCTATATTTTTTACCTATATCTCTTATGTCTATATTTTATAGCTATATATATTATTTCTATTATGTCTAAATATTATACCTATATTTATTATGTCTATGTTTTATACCTATATCTGCTGTGTCTATATTTTATACCCCTATCTATTTTATCTTTTATGTCTATATTTTATACCGATATCTATTGTATCTATTATGTCTATATTTTATACATATGTCTATTACATCTATTGTGTCTATATTTTATACGTATATCTATAATATCTATTATGACTGTATTTCATACCTATATCTATTATATCTATTATGTCTATATATTATCCCTATATCTATTATATCTATTATGTCTACATTTTATACCTGTATCTATTATATCTCTTATGTGTATGTTTTATACCTATATCTATTATATCTATTATATCTGTATTTTATGCCTATATCTATTATGTCTATATTTCATACCTATATCTATTATGTCTATGTTCTACACGTATATCTATATATATATTATATATATTCTATAGGTATATCTATTATATATATTATGTCTATATTTTATACCTACATCTATTATATCTATTATGTCTATATTTTGTACCCATATCTATTATGTCTATTATGTCTATTTTTTATACCTCCGTCTATTATAACTATTATGTCTATATTTTATCCCTATATCTATCAAATCTATTATGTCTCTATTTTATACCTATATTTGTTATATCTATTATATCTATATTTTATTCTTTATCTATTATATCTATTAAATCTATATTTTATACCTATATCTATTATATCTATATTTTATACCTGTATTATATCTTTTATGTCTATATTTTATAACTATATCTCTTATATCTATTATGTATATATATGTATAGTATATCTATTATATCTATCATATGTATTTTTTTTTTTTTTTTTTTTTTTTTGAGACGGAGTCTCGCTCTGTCGCCCAGGCTGGAGTGCAGTGGCCGGATCTCAGCTCACTGCAAGCTCCGCCTCCCTGGTTTACGCCATTCTCCTGCCTCAGCCTCCCAAGTAGCTGGGACTACAGGCACCCGCCAACTCGCCCGGCTAGTTTTTTGTATTTTTTAGTAGAGACGGGGTTTCGCCGTGTTAGCCAGGATGGTCTCGATCTCCTGACCTCGCGATCCACCCGTCTCGGCCTCCCAAAGTGCTGGGATTACAGGCTTGAGCCACCGCGCCCGGCCGTATCATATGTATTATGTCTATTTTTTATACCTATATCTATACCTATATACCTATATCTATTATATCTATTACATCTATTATATCTATATTTCATACCTATATCTCTTATATCCATATTTTGTACCTATATTTATTATATCTATTATGTCTGTATTTTATAACTATATCTTTTATATCTATTTTGTCTGTATTTATACCTGTATCTATCTTATCAAATATGTCTATATTTTATATCTACATCTATTATGTCTATATTTTATACCTATATCTATTATATCAACTATGTGTATATTTTATATGTATATCTATTATGTCTATATTGTATACCTCTGTCTATCATACCTATTATATGTATATTTTATATCTATATCTATTATAACAATATTTTATACCTATATTTTTATATCTCTATTTCTTACCTATATCTCTTATATCTATTATATTTATATTTTATAATTGTATCTATTATATCTATATTTTACTTATATCTATTATATCTATTATATCTATATTTTATGCCTATATCAATTATATCTCTATTTTATACGTATATATATTATATCTATTATATCTATATTTTATACCTATATCTATTATATCTATATTTAATAACTTTATCTATTATATCTATTATGTCTGTATTTTACTCCTATTTCTATTATGTCTATATATTATACCTATATCTATTATATCTATTCTGTCCATATTTTATATCTATATCTATTATATCTTTTCTGTCTATATTTTAAACCTATATACATTGTATCTATTATGTCTATATTTTATACCTATATGTATTATATCAATTATGTCTATATTTTATACCTGTGTCTATTATATCTATTATGTCTATATTTTATACCTATATCTATTATGCCTATATTTTATACCTATATCTATTATATCTATTATGTCTATATTTTATACCTATATCTATTATATCCATTATGTCTATATTTTATACCTATATCTACTATATCTATATTTTATGCCTATATGTATTATATGTATCTTTTATACCTATATCTATTATATCTATTATGTCTACATTTTATGCATATATCTATTATATCTATTATGTCTGTATTTTATACCGATATCTACTATATCTTCATGTCTGTATTTTACACTTATGTCTATTATGTATATATTTTATACCTGTATCTATTATATCTATTATGTCTATATTTTATAACAATATCAATTAAATCTATTATGTCTATATTTTATATCGTTATCTATTACATCTATTATGTCTATATTTTATACCTATATCTATTATATCTATTATGTCTATATTTAACATCTATATTTATTATATCCACTCTATCTATATATCATTCCGATGTCTATTATATCTGTATTTGATACCTATATCCATTATATCTATTATATCTGTAGTTTATTCGTATATTTATTATATCTATTATGCCTATATTTTATTCCTATATCTATTATATCTATTATATATATAATTTATACGTATATCTATTATAACTATATTTTATACCTATATCTATTATATCTATATTTTATACCTATATCTATTATATCTACTGTCTATATTTTATACCTGTATCTACTATATCTATTTTTTAAAAGTATATCTATTATATCTATTACATCTATATTTTATAGCTATATCTATTATATCTATATTTTATACCTCTCTCTATTCTATCTATTATATCTATAATTTATATCTATATCTATTAAGTCTATATTTTTTTCCTATATCTGTTTTATCTATTATGTCTGTATATTATACCTATATATATCATACGTATTATGTCTATATTTTATACCCATATATATCATATCTATTATGTCTATGTTTTATACCTATATCTATTACATTTCTTATGTCTATATTTTATACCTATATCTATTATATCTATTATGTCTATATTTTATGCCTATATCTATTATATACACTATATCTATATTTTATACCTATATCTATTTTATCTAATGTCTCTAATTCATACCTACATCTATTATATCTATTATGTCTATATTTTATACATGTATCTATTACGACTATATTTTATACCTCAATCTAATATATCTATTATGTCTATATTTTATACCTATATCTATTATATCTATTATGTCTATATTTTATCCCTCTATCTATTATATATATTATGTCTATATTTTATAACTCTATCAATTATATGGATTATGTCTACATTTTATACCTCTATTTTATCTATTATGCCTATATTTTATACCTATATGTATTATATCTATTATGTCTATATTTTATCTATATCTATTGTATATATAATGTCTATATTTTATACCTATATCTCTTATATCTATTATGTCTATATTTAAACCTGTATCTATTATGTCTATATTTTATACCTGCATCGGTTATATGTATTATGTCTATAAGTTATACCTATATGTATTATGTCTATATTTTATTACAATATCCATTATATCTATTGTGTATATATTTTATATCGTTATTTATTATATCCGTTATGTCTATATTTTATACCTATATCTATTGTATCCGTTATGTCTATATTTCATACCTACATTTCTTATATCCACTATATCTATATTTTATACCTATATCTATTATATCTATATTTGATACCTATATCCATTATATCTATTATATCTATAGTTTATACCTATATCTATTATATCTATTATGTCTATATTTTATACCTATATCTATTATATCTATTATATATATAATTTATACGTATATCTATTATAACTATATTTTATACCTATATATATTATATCTATGTTTTATACCTATATGTATTATATCTACTGTTTATATTTTATACCTGTATCTATTATATCTATTTTTTATACGTATGTCTATTATATCTGTATTTTATAGCTACACCTATTATATTTATATTTTATACCTGTATATATTATATCTATTATGTCTATATTTTATACCGATATCTATTATATGTATTATGTCTATATTTTATAACTTTATCTATTATATCTATCATGTCTATATTTTATACCTATATCTATTGTGTCTATTATGTCTCTATTTTATACCTATATATGTTATATCTATTATGTCTATATTTTATACCTACATCTATTAAGTCTATATTTTATACCTATATTTATTATATCTATTATGTCTATATTTTATACCTCTATCTATTATGTCTATACTTTATACCTATATCTATTATATCTATTATGTCTATATTTTAACCTGTGTCTATCATGTCTATATTTTATACCTATATCTTCTATATCTATTATGTCTATATTTTATACCGATATCTATTTTGTCTATATTTTATACCTATATCTATTATATCTGCTATGTCTATATTTTATACCTATATCCATTATATCTATTATGTCTATATTTTATACCTATATCTACTATATCTAATATGTCTATATTTTATACCTATATGTATTGAATCTATTATGTCTATATTTTATACCTATATCTATTACAACTATTATGTCTATATTTTATAACTATATCTCTTATATCTATTATGTCTATATTTTATACCTATATCTATTACGTCTATATTTTATAACTATATTTATTATATCTATTAAATTTCTATTTTATACCTATATCTATTATGTCTCTATTTTATACCTATATCTATTATTTCTATATTTTATACCTATATCTATCTATTATGTCTATATTTTATCCCTATATCTATTATATCTATTATGTCTATATTTTATACCTATATGTATTATATCTCTTATGTCTAAATATTGTACCTATATCTATTATGTCTATATTTTATACCTATATCTTTTATAACTATCATGTCTATATTTTATAACTATATCTGTTATTGCTATTATGTCTATATGTTATACCTATATCTATTATATCTATTTTGTCTATATTTTATATCTATATCTATTATATCTATTATGTCTATATTTCATAGCTATTTCTATTATGTCTATTATGTCTATATTTTATACTTATATCTTTCATATCTATTATGTCTATATTTTATACCTATATATATCATATCTATTTTGCCTACTATTTTATACCTATATCTCTTATATCTATTATGTCTGTATTTCATACCTATATCTATTATATCTATCATGTCTATATTTCATATCTACATATATTATATCTATTATGTCTATATTTTATACCTATATTTATTACGTTTATATTTTATAAATGTAAGTATTATATCTATTGTGTCTCTATTTTATACCTATATCTCTTATGTCTCTATTTTATACCTATATCTATTATTTCTATATTTTATACCTTTATCTATTATATCTATTATGTCTGTATTTTATACCTATATCTATTTTATCTATTATGTCTATATTTTACACCTATATCTATTATATCTGTTATGTCTATGTTTTACACCTATATCTATTATATCTATTATGTCTATATTTTATGCCTGTATCTATTATATCTATTATATCTATATTTTATACTTATATCTATTATAACCATATTTTATACCTATATCCATTATATCTATATTTTTTACCTATATCTATTATATCTATTATATTTACATTTTATAATTATATCTATTATATCTATACTTTTTACCTGTATCTATTATATCTATTGTCTGTATTATATACCTGTATCTATTATATCTATTTTTTATACATATATCTATTATATCTATTATATCTATATTTTATACCTATATCTATAATATCTATTACGTCTAAATTTTATAACTATATCTATTATATCTATTATGTCTCTATTTTATTCCTATATCTATTATGTCTATATTTTATACCTATATCTATTATATCTATTATGTGTATATTTTATATCTATATCTATTATATCTATTATGTCTATGTTTTATACCTATATCTATTATATCTATTTTGTCTATATTTTATACCTATTTCTATTATATCTATTATGTCTATATTTTATACCTCTATCTATTATATCTATTATGCCTATATTTTATACCTATATCTATTATATCTATTATGTCTATGTATTAAACCTATATCTATTATATCTATTATGTCTATATTTTATACCTATTTCTATTATGTCTATTATGTCTATATTTTATACCTCTATCTATTATATCTATTATGCCTATATTTTATTCCTATATATATTATATCTATTATGTCTATATTTTATACCTATATATATTAAGCCTATTATATCTATTTTTTATACCTGTATCTATTATATCTTTATTTTATACCTATATCTATATCTATTGTTTCTATTTTTCATAGCTATATCTGCTATATCTATATTTTATACCTATATCTATTATATCCATTATATCTATATTTTATACCTCTATATATATCTATTATATCTATATTTTATATCTATATCTATTATATATAATATCTATATTTTGTAACTATATCTATTATACCTATTATATCTCTATTTTATACCTATATCTATTATATCTATATTTTATACCTGTATCTAATATGTTTATATTTTATACCTATATCAATAATGTCTATACTTAATACCTATATCTATTATATTCATTATGTCTATATTTTTTACCTATATCTATTATGTCTATATTTAACACCTATATTTATTATATCTATTATGTCTATATTTTATCCCTCTATCTATTAAGTCTATATTTTATAACTCTATAAATTATATCTATTATGTCTATATTTTATACCTCAATCTATTATAGCTATTATGCCAATATTTTATACCTATATCCATTATATCTATTAGGTCTATATTTTATACCTATGTCTATTATGTCTATTATGTCTATATTTTACACCTATATCTATTATAGCTATTATGTCTATATTTTACACCTATAACTATTTTGTCAATATTTTTTACCTATATCTGTTATATCTATTATGTCTATATTTTGTACCTATATCTATTATGTCTATTATGTCTATATTGTATACCAACATCTATTATATCTATTATGTCTATATTTTATACCTATATCTATTATATCTCTTATGTCTATACTTTATACCTCTATCTCTTATATCTATTATGTTTATATTTTATACCCATATCTATTATGTCTATATTTTATACCTATATCTATTATATCTAATATGTCCATTTTTTATACCTATATCTATTATAACTATATTTTATACCTATATTTCTTAAATCTATATTTAATACCTCTGTCTATTATATCTATTAGATTTACATTTTATAATTATATCTATTATATCTATATTTTATACCTATATCTATTATATCTATTATATCTATATTTAATGACTGTATCAATTATATCTCTATTTTATACGTATATCTATTATATCTATTATATCTATACTTTATACCTATATCTATTATATCTATATTTTATAGCTTTATCTATTATATCTATTATGTCTATATTTTATACTTCTATCTATTATATCTATTATGTCTATATTTTATACCTCTATCTCTTATATTTATTGAGTCCATATTTTATACCTCTATCTATTATATCTATTATGTCTATATTTTATACCTTAATCTATTATATCTATTATGTCTATATCTATTATATCCATTATGTCTATATTTTATACCTATATCTATTATATCCATTATGTCTATATTTGATGCCTACATCTATTATATCTTATATGTCTATATTGTATACCTTTATCTATTATATCTATTATTTCTATATTTTATTCCTCTATCTATTATGTCTATTATGTCTATAATTTATACCTCTATCTATGATATCTATTAGGTCTATATTTTATACCGCCATCAATTACATATAATATGTCTATAATTTATTCCTCTATTGTATCTATTATGTCTATATTTTATACTTCTATCTAATATATCTATTATGTCTATATTTTATAACTCCATGTATTATATCTATTATGTCTATATTTTATAACTATATCTATTATGTCTATATTTTATACCTATAACTATTATATCTATTTTTTCTATATTTTATACCTATATCTATTATATCTAATATGTCTATATTTTATACCTATATCTATTATATCTATATTTTATACCTGTATCAATTATATGTATTATATCTATACTTTATACCTACATTATTCTATCTATTATATCTGTATTTTATGCCAGTATCTATTTTATCGATTATATCTATTATATATATATATTTTATATCTATGTCTATAATACGTATTATATCTATATTTTATACCTATAGCTATTGTATCTATTGTATCTATATTTTATACCTATACTTATTATATCTATAATGTCTATATTTTATAACTATATGTATTAGGTCTATATTTTATACCTGTATCTATTATGTATATTGTGTCTGTATTTTATACCAATATCTATTACGTTTATATTTTATAACTATACCTATTATATCTATTATGTCTATATTTTATACCTATATGTATTATGTCTATATTTTATACCTATATCTATTATATCTATTATGTCTATGTTTTATACCTATATCTATTATATCTATTATGTCTATATTTTATACCTATATCTTTTATATCTGTTATGTCTATATCTAGTATATCCATTATGTCTATATTTTATAACTCTATTATATCTATTATGTGTGTATTTTATACCTATATGTATTATATCTTATGTCTATATTTCATAGCTGTATCTATTATATCTATTATGTCTATATTTTTTACCTGTATCTATTATGTATGTATTACATACCTATATCTATTATATCTATTATGTGTATATTTTATACTTATATCTATTATATCTATTATGTCTATATTTTATACCTATAACTATTATATTTATTATGTCTATAGTTTATACCTTTATCTAATATATCTCTTATGTCTATACTTTATATCTATATCTATTATATCCATTATATCTATATTTCATACGTATATCCATTATATCTATATTTTATACTCATATGTATTATATCTATTATATCTATATTTTATATCTTTATCTATTATATCTATGTTTTATATCTGTATTATGTCTACGTTTTATATCTATATATCTATTATGTATATCTGTATTTTATACCTTTATCTATTATATCTATTACATCTATACTTGATACCTATGTCTATTATATCTATATTTTCTACCTATATCTATTGTATCTATTATGTCTATATTTTATACTTATATCTATTACATATTGTCTATATTTTTGATCTATATATATTATGTCTATACTTTATACCTATATCTATTATATCTATTATGTCTATGTTTTATACCTAAATATATTATAAGTATTATATCTATATTTTATACCTATATTATATTTGTTATATATATATTTTATAACTATATTATGTCAATATTTTATACCTAAATATATTATAGCTATTATGTCTATATTTTATACGTATATCTATTATATCTATTATGTCTATATTTTATACCTCTCTCTTATATTTATTATGTCTGTATTTTATACCTCTATCTATTATATCCATTATGTCCATATTTTATCCTTCTATCCATTGTATCTATTATGTCTGTATTTTATACCTATATCTATTATGTCTATATTTTATACCTATATCTATTATACCTTTTATGTCTGTATTTTATACGTATATCTATTATGTCTGTATTTTATACCTATGTCCATTATATCTATTATGTCTATTTTTTTATTAATTATTATTATTTTTAATTATACTTTAAGTTTTAGGGTACATGTGCATAACATGCAGGTTTGTTACATATGTATACTTACGCCATGTTGGTGTGCTGCACCCATCAACTCGTCAGCACCCATCAATTCATCATTTATATCATGTATAACTCCCCATTGCAATCCCTCCCTCCTCCCCCCTCCCCTTGATAGGCCCCAGTGCGTGAAGTTCACCTTACCGAGTCCAAGTGATCTCATTGTTCAGTTCCCACCTATGAGTGAGAACATGCGGTGTTTGGTTTTCTCTTCATGTGATAGTTTGCTAAGAATGATGGTTTCCAGCTGCATCCATGTCCTTACAAAGGACGCAAACTCATCCTTTTTTATGGCTGCATAGTATTCCATGGTGTATATGTGCCACATTTTCTTAATCCAGTCTGTCACAGATGGACATTTGGGTTGATTCCAAGTCTTTGCTATTGTGAATAGTGCCGCAATAAACATTCGTGTGCATGTGTCTTTGTAGTAGAATAATTTATAATCCTTTGGGTATATACCCAGTAGTGGGATGGCTGGGTCATATGGTACATCTAGCTCTAGATCCTTGAGGAATTGCCATACTGGTTTCCATAACGGTTGAACTAGTTTACAATCCCACCAACAGTGTAAAAGTGTTCCTATTTCTCCACATCCTCTCCAACACCTGTTGTTTCCTGACTTCTTAATGATTGCCATTCTAACTGGTGTGAGATGGTATCTCATTGTGGTTTTGATTTGCATTTCTCTGATGGCGAGTGAGGATGAGCATTTTTTCATGTGTCTGTTGGCTGTATGAATATCTTCTTTTGAGAAATGTCTGTTCATATCCTTTCCCCACTTTTTGATGGGGTTGTTTGTTTTTTTCTCATGTATTTGTTTGAGTTCTTTGTAGATTCTGGATATTAGCCCTTTGTCAGATGAGTAGATTGCAAAAATGTTCTCCCATTCTGTAGGTTGCCTGTTCACTCTGATGGTAGTTTCTTTTGCTGTGCAAAAGCTCTTTAGTTTAATGAGATCCCATTTGTCAATTTTGGCTTTTGCTGCCGTTGCTTTTGGTGTTTTAGATAAGAAGTCCTTTCCCATGCCTATGTCCTGAATGGTACTACCTAGATTTTCTTCTAGGGTTTTTATGTATTAGGTCTAACATTTAAGTCTCTAATCCATCTTGAATTAATCTTCGTATAAGGGGTAAGGAAAGGATCCAGTTTCAGCTTTCTACTTATGGCTAGCCTATTTTCCCAGCACCATTTATTAAATAGGGAATCCTTTCCCCATTTCTTGTTTCTCTCAGGTTTGTCAAAGATCAGATGGCTGTATATGTGCGGTGTTATTTCTGAGGACTCTGTTCTGTTCCATTGGTCTATATCTCTGTTTTGGTACCAGTACCATGCTGTTTTGGTTACTGTAGCCTTGTAGTATATTTTGAAGTCAGGTAGCGTGACGCCTCCAGCTTTGTCCTTTTGACTTAGGATTGTCTTGGCAATGCGGGCTCTTTTTTGGTTCCATATGAACTTTAAAGAAGTTTTTTCCAATTCTGTGAAGAAACTCATTGGTAGCTTGATGGGGATGGCATTGAATCTATAAATAACCTTGGGGAGTATGGCCATTTTCACGATATTGATTCTTCCTATCCATGAGCATGGTATGTTCTTCCATTTGTTTGTGTCCTCTTTTATTTCACTGAGCAGTGGTTTGTAGTTCTCCTTGAAGAGGTCCTTGACATCCCTTGTAAGCTGGATTCCTAGGTATTTGATTCTCTTTGAAGCAATTGTGAATGGAAGTTCATTCCTGATTTGGCTCTCTGCTTGTCTGTTACTGGTGTATAAGAATGCTTGTGATTTTTGCACATTAATTTTGTATCCTGAGACTTTGCTGAAGTTGCTTATCAGCTTAAGGAGATTTTGGGCTGAGACAATGGGGTTTTCTAAATATACAATCATGTCATCTGCAAACAGGGACAATTTGACTTCTTCTTTTCCTAACTGGATACGCTTGATTTCTTTCTCTTGCCTGATTGCCCTAGCCAGAACTTCCAACACTATGTTGAATAGGAGTGGTGAGAGAGGGCATCCCTGTCTTGTGCCAGTTTTCAAAGGGAATTTTTCCAGTTTTTGCCCATTCAGAATGATATTAGCTGTGGGTTTGTCATAAATAGCTCTTATTATTTTGAGGTACGTTCCATCAATACCGAATTTATTGAGCGTTTTTAGCATGAAGGGCTGTTGAATTTTGTCAAAAGCCTTTTCTGCATCTATTGAGACAATCATGTGGTTCTTGTCTTTGGTTCTGTTTATATGCTGGATTACGTTTATTGATTTGCGAATGTTGAACCAGCCTTGCATCCCGGGGATGAAGCCCACTTGATCATGGTGGATAAGCTTTTTGATGTGCTGCTGAATCCGGTTTGCCAGTATTTTATTGAGAATTTTTGCATCGATGTTCATCAGGGATATTGGTCTAAAATTCTCTTTTTTTATTGTGTCTCTGCCAGGCTTTGGTATCAGGATGATGTTGGCCTCATAAAATGAGTTAGGGAGGATTCCCTCTTTTTCTATTGATTGGAATAGTTTCAGAAGGAATGGTACCAGCTCCTCCTTGTACCTCTGGTAGAATTCAGCTGTGAATCCATCTGATCCGGGACTTTTTTTGGTGGGTAGGCTATTAACTGTTGCCTCAATTTCAGAGCCTGCTATTGGTCTATTCAGGGATTCAACTTCTTCCTGGTTTAGCCTTGGGAGAGTGTAAGTGTCCAGGAAATTATCCATTTCTTCTAGATTTTCTAGTTGATTTGCGTAGAGGCGTTTATAGTATTCTCTGATGGTAGTTTGTATTTCTGTGGGGTCAGTGGTGATATCCCCTTTATCATTTTTTATTGCATCTATTTGATTCCTCTCTCTTTTCTTCTTTATGAGCCTTGTTAGCGGTCTGTCAATTTTGTTGATCTTTTCAAAAAACCAACTCCTGGATTCATTGGTTTTTTGGAGGGTTTTCTGTGTCTCTATCTCCTTCAGTTTGGCTCTGATCTTAGTTATTTCTTGCCTTCTGCTAGCTTTTGAATGTGTTTGCTCTTGCCTCTCTAGTTCTTTTAATTGTGATGTTAGAGTGTCAATTTTCGATCTTTCCTGCTTTCTCTTGTGGGCGTTTAGTGCGATAAATTTCCCTCTACACACTGCTTTAAATGTGTCCCAGAGATTCTGGTATGTTGTATCTTTGTTCTCATTGGTTTCAAAGAACATCTTTATTTCCGCTTTCATTTCGTTATATACCCAGTAGTCTTTCAGGAGCAGGTTGTTCAGTTTCCATGTAGTTGAGCGGTTTTGATTGAGTTTCTTAGTCCTGAGTTCTAGTTTGATTGCACTGTGGTCTGAGAGACAGTTTGTTATAGTTTCTGTTCTTTTACATTTGCTGAGGAGTGCTTTACTTCCAATTATGTGGTCAATTTTGGAATAAGTGCAATGTGCTGCTGAGAAGAATGTATATTCTGTTGATTTGGGGTGGAGAGTTCTATAGATGTCTATTAGGTACGCTTGGTGCAGAGATGAGT
Organism: Rhinopithecus roxellana; assembly: GCF_007565055.1. Lineage (NCBI taxonomy): Eukaryota > Metazoa > Chordata > Mammalia > Primates > Cercopithecidae > Rhinopithecus > Rhinopithecus roxellana. Next base: position 60,716 of record NW_022142496.1, read on the forward strand.
TCAATTCCTGGATATCCTTGTTAACTTTCTGTCTCATTGATCTGTCTAATGTTGACAGCGGAGTGTTGAAGTCTCCCATTATTATTGTATGGGAGTCTAAGTCTCTTTGTAAGTCTCTAAGGACTTGCTTTATGAATCTGGGTGCTCCTGTATTGGGTGCATATATATTTAGGAGAGTTAGCTCTTCCTGTTGAATTGATCCCTTTACCATTATGTAATGTCCTTCTTTGTCTCTTTTGATCTTTGATGGTTTAAAGTCTGTTTTATCAGAGACAAGGATTGCAACCCCTGCTTTTTTTTGTTCTCCATTTGCTTGGTAGATCTTCCTCCATCCCTTTATTTTGAGCCTATGTATGTGTCTGCATGTGAGATGGGTCTCCTGAATACAGCAGACTGATGGGTCTTGACTCTTTATCCAGTTTGCCAGTCTGTGTCTTTTAATTGGAGCATTTAGTCCATTAACATTTAAGGTTAATATTGTTATGTGTGAACTTGATCCTGCCATTATGATATTAACTGGTTATTTTGCTCGTTAGTTGATGCAGTTTCTTCCTAGCCTCGATGGCCTTTACATTTTGGCATGTTTTTGCGATGGCTGGTACCGGTTGTTCCTTTCCATGTTTAGGGCTTCCTTCAGGGTCTCTTGTAAGGCAGGCCTGGTGGTGACAAAATCTCTAAGCATTTGCTTATCTGTAAAGGATGTTATTTCTCCTTCACTTATGAAACTTAGTTTGGCGGGATATGAAATTCTGGCTTTAAAATTCTTTTCTTTAAGAACGTTGAATATTGGCCCCCACTCTCTTCTGGCTTGTAGAGTTTCTGCCGAGAGATCTGCTGTTAGTCTGATGGGCTTCCCTTTGTGGGTAACCCGACCTTTCTCTCTGGCTGCCCTTCAGATTTTTTCCTTCATTTCAACTTTGGTGAATCTGGCAATGATGTGTCTTGGAGTTGCTCTTCTGGAGGAGTATCTTTGTGGCGTTCTCTGTATTTCCTGAATTTGAATGTTGGCCTGCCCTACTAGGTTGGGGAAGTTCTCCTGGATGATATCCTGAAGAGTGTTTTCCAACTTGGTTCCATTTTCCCCCTCACTTTCAGGCACCCCAATCAGACGTAGATTTGGTCATTTTACATAATCCCATACTTCTTGCAGGCTTTGCTCATTTCTTTTTCTTCTTTTTTCTTTTGGTTTCTCTTCTCGCTTCATTTCATTCATTTGATCTTCAATCGCTGATACTCTTTCTTCCAGTTGATCGAGTCGGTTACTGAAGCTTGTGCATTTGTCACGTATTTCTCGTGTCATGGTTTTCATCTCTGTCATTTCGTTTATGATCTTCTCTGCATTAATTAGTCTAGCTGTCAATTCTTCCACTCTTCTTTCAAGATTTTTAGTTTCTTTGCGCTGGGTACGTAATTCCTCCTTTAGCTCTGATAAGTTTGGATAGAAGCCTTCTTCTCTCCTCTCGTCCAAGTCATTCTCTGACCAGCTTTGATCCGTTGCTGCCGATGGGCTGCGCTCCTTTGCAGGGGGAGATGCACTCTTATTTTTTGAATTTCCAGCTTTTCTGCCCTGGTTCTTTCCCATCTTTGTGGTTTTATCTGTCTCTGGTCTTTGATGGTGGTGACGTACTGATGGGGTTTTGGTATAGGTGTGCTTCCTGTTTGATAGTTTTCCTTCTGACAGTCAGAAGGACTGTCTGTTGGTCTGTCGGAGATTGCTTGAGGTCCACTCCAGACCCTGTTTGCCTGGGTATCAGCAGCAGAGGTTGCCGAAGATAGAATATTGCTGAACAGCGAGTGTACCTGTCTGATTCTTCCTTTGGAAGTTTCCTCTCAGGGGTGTACTCCACCCTGTGAGGTGTGGGGTGTCAGACTGCCCCTAGTGGGGGATTTCTCCCAGCTAGGCTACTCAGGGGTCAGGGACCCACCTGAGCAGGCAGTCTGTCCGTTCTCAGATCTCAACCTCCACGTTGGGAGATCCATGGCTCTCCCCAAAGCTGTCAGACAGAGTCGTTCGCGTCTGCACCGGCTCCCGCTACTTCCCCTGTTGGTCTTCAGCTGTGCACTGTCCCCAGAGGTGGAGACTACAGAGACAGGCAGGCTTCAATGAGCTGCTGTGAGCTCCACCCAGTTCGAGCTTCCCAGCGGCTTTGTTTACCTACTTAAGCCTCAGCAATGGCGGGCGCCCCTCCCCCAACCTCGCTGATGCCTTGCGGATAGATCGCGGCAGACTGCTGTGTTAGCAGTGAGGGAGGCTTCGTGGGCGTGGGACCCTCCCGGCCAGGTGTGGGATATATTCTCCTGGTGTGCCTGTATGCTTACAGTGCAGTATTGGGGTGGGAGTTACCCGATTTTACAGGTGTTGTGTGTCTCAGTTCCCCTGGCTAGGAAAACGGATCCCCTTCCCCCTTGCGCTTCCAGGTGAGGCGATGCCTTGCCCTGCTTCAGCTCTCGCTGGTCAGGCTGCAGCAGCTGACCAGCACCGATTGTCCGGCACTCCCTAGTGAGATGACCCCAGTACCTCAGTAGAAAATGCAGAAATCACCGGTCTTCTGTGTAGCTCGCGCTGGGAGTTGGAGACTGGAGCTGTTCCTATTCGGCCATCTTGCTCCGCCCCCCATGTCTATACTTTATTCCTATATCTATTATATCTATTATGTCTATATTTTATGCCTATATCTATTTTGTCTATTATGTCTGTATTTTATACCTAAATCTATTATATCTACTATGTCTATATTTTATATCTATATCTATTATATCTATTATGTCTATATTTTATACCTGTATCTATTATGTCTATATTTTATACCTATATCTATTACATCAATTTTGTCTATATTTTATACGTATATCTATTATGTCTATATGTTATACCTATATCTATTATATCTATTATGTCTATGTTGTATACCAATATCTGTTATATCTATTATGTCTATTTTTTATACCTATATCTATTATATCTATTATGTCGATATTTTATACCTATACCTATTATGTCTATTTTTTATACTTATATATGTTATATCTATTATGACTATATTTCAAACCTATATGTATTATATCTTTTATTACTATATTTAATACCTATGTCTATTATATTGATTATATCTATATTTTATACCGATATCGATTATCTATATTGTGCCTATATTTTAAACCTATATCTATTATATCTGCTTTTTGTAACTATATCTATTATATCTATATTTTATACCTATATCAATGACATCTATATTTTGTATCTATATCTACTATATCTATATTTTATACCTATCTATAGGTATAAAGTAGATATCTATTATATCTATTAGGTCTATATTTTTTACCTATATCTATTATATCTATTATGTCTATATTTTATACTTATACCTATTATGTCTATATTTTGTAGCTATATCTATTATATCTATATTTTATACCTATATCTATCATATCTATTATGTCTATATTTTATACCGATATCTATTATGTCTATATTTTATACCTATATCTATTATATCTATTATGTCTATAATTTATACCTATATCTATTATAACTATTATGACTATATCTATTATATCTGTTATGTCTTTATTTTATACCTATATCTATTATATCCATTATGTCTATATTGTATACCTCTATCTATTATATCTACTATGTCTATATTTTATACCTCTATCTATTACATCTATTATGTCAATATTTTATACCTCTATCTATTATATCTATTATGTCTATATTTTATTCCTATATCTATTATATCTATTTTGTCTATATTTTATACCGATATCTATTATATCTATTATGTCTGTATTTCATACCTATATCTATTATGTCTATATTTTATACCTATATCTATCTATTATATCTATTCTGTCTATATTTTATACCTCCATCTATTATATCTATCATGTCTATATTTTATACCTCTAACTGTTATATCTATTATGTCTATACTTTAAACCTATATCTATTTTATCTATTATGTCTATAGTTTATACCTATATCTATTATGTCTATATTTTATACCTGTATCTATTATATTTATTATGTCTATATTTTATACCTATATCTATTATATCTATTGTCTACATTTTATACCTGTATCTATTATATCTATTTTTTATACGTACACCTATTATATCTATTATATCTATATTTTATACCTATATCTATTATATCTTTATTTTACACCTGTATCTATTATATCTATTATGTCTATGTTTTATGCTTATATCTATTATATCTATTATGTCTATATTTTATACCTATATATTATATCTATTATGTCTATATTTTATAGCTCTATATGTCATATCTATTATGTCTATATTTTATACCTATATCTATCATATCTATTATGTCTATATTTTATACTTATATCGATTATGTCTATATTTTATACCTATATCTATTATATCTATTATGTTTATATTTTGTATCTATACCTGATATATCGATTAAGTCTATATTTTATGCTTGTATCTTTTATATCTATTATGTCTATATCTATTATATTTGTTATGTGTTTGTTTTATATGTATATCTATTATATCTGTTATGTCTATATTTTATACCTATTTCTATTATATCTATTATGTCTATATTTATACCTGTATCTATTATATCTATTATGTCTATATTTTACACCTCTATCTGTTATATCTCTTATGTCTATATTTTATACCTCTCTCTATTATATCTCTTATGTCTGTATTTTATACCTCTATGTATTATGTCTCTTATGTCTATATTTGATACCTCTATCTGTTATATCTCTTATGTCTATATTATATATATCTATCTATTATGTCTATTATGTCTATATTTTATACCTCTACCTATTATATCCTCTTATGTATATTTTTTATACCTCTATCTATTATATCTACTATGTCTATATTTTATACCTATATCTATTGTATCTTGTATGTCTACATTTTATACCTCTATCTATTAAGTCTGTTTTGTCTATATTTTATAACTATACCTATTATATCTATTATGTCTATAATTTATACTTATATGTATAATGTCTGTATTTTTTACCTATATCTATTATATTCATTATGTCTATATTTTATGTCTATATCTAGTATGCCTATGTTTTATACCTATATCTATTATATCCATTATATCTATATTTTATACCTATATCTATTATATCTATTATGTCTATGTTTTATACATCCATCTATTATATCTGTTATGTTTATATTTTGTATCTCTGTCTGTTATATCTATTATGTATATATTTTGTACTTCTATCTATTATATCTATTACGTCTATATTTTATATCTATTTTGTCTATTATGTCTATAATTTATACTTATATGTATAATGTCTATATTTAATAGCTATATTTATTATATCTATATGTGTATATTTCATACCTCTATCATATCGATTATGTCTATACTTTATAACTATATCTATTATATCTATTATGTCTATACTCTATACCTATATGTATTATATCTATGAGGTCTATGTTTTATACCTAAATCTCTTATAACTATTATATCTATATTTTATACCTATATCTATTATATTTAATATGTCTATATTTTATAACTATATCTAATTTTATATTATTTTATACCTAATATTTTATACCTAAATATATTTTATACCTTAATATATTATATCTATTATGTCTGTAATTTATACCTCTTGCTATTATATCTATTATTTCTATATTTTATACCTGTATCTATTATGTGTATATGATATACCTATATCTGTTATAGCTTTTATGTCTATATTTTATACCTATATCTATTATATCTATTATGTCTATATATTTTAGCTATATCTATTATATCTATTATATGTATATTTTATACCTTTATCTATTATATCTGTTATATCTATATTTTAGACCTATGTCCATTATATCCATATTTTATACCTATATCTCTAATATCTAATATGTCTATATTTTATACTTATATCTATTATACCTATTACGTCTATTTTTTATACCTATATCTATTACACATATTATGTCCATCTTTTAAACCTATATCTCTTATATCTTTTATGTCTTTATTTTACACCGACATCTATTATATCGATTGTGTCTATATTTTATACCTATATATATTATATCGATTATGTCTATATTTTATACCTATATCCACTATATCTATTATATCTATATTTTTTACCTATATGTATTATATCTATTATGTCTATATTTAATAGCTATATCTATTATATCTATTATGTCTATATTTTATACCTACATCTATTATATGTTGTATGTCTACATTTTACACCTATATATTATGTCTGTATTTTATACCTATATCCAGTATATATATTATGTCTATTTTTCATACCTACATCTATTATATCTATTATGTCTATATTTTATTCCTCTAATACATTTATTATTTCTATATTTTATACCTCTATCTATTATATCTGTTATCTTTATATTTTATACCTCTATCCATTATATCTGTCTATAATTTATACCTCTATCTATTATATCTATTATGGCTATATTTTATACCACGATCTATTATATCTACTATGTCTATATTTTATACCTCTATTGTATCTATTATGTCTATATTTTATACCTCTATCTATTATATCTATTATGTCTATATTTTATACCGATATCTATTATATCTATTATGGGTATATTTTATTCTGCCATTATATTTATTATTTCTATATTTTATAACTCTCTCTATTATATCTATTATGTTTATATTTTATACCTCTATCCATTATATCTATTATGTCTATAATTTATACCTCTATCTATTATATCTATTATGGCTATATTTTATACCTCGATCTATTATATCTACTATGTCTATATTTTATACCTCTATTATATCCATTATGTCTATATTTCATACCTCGATCTATTATATCTATTATGTGTATATTTTATACCGATATCTATTATATCAATTATGTCTATATTTCATACCTATATCTATTATATCTATGATGTCTATATTTTATACCTATATCTATTGTATCTCTTATGTCTATATTTTATACCTATATCTATTATGTCTATATTTTAAACATATATCTATTATATCTATTATGTCCATATTTTATACCTATATTTATTATGTCTATATTTTACACCTATTTCCATTATATCTATTATGTCTATATTTTATAACTATATATTATGTCTATATTTTATAACTATATCCATTATATATATTATGTCTTTATTTTATATCTATATCTCTTATGTCTATATTTTACACCTATATCTATTATATCTATTCTGTGTATATTTTATATCTATATATATTATATCTTTATGTCTACATTTTATACCTATATCAATTATGTCTATATTTTATACCTATATCTATTATATCTGTTATGTGTATATTTTATGCCTATATCTATTTTATCTATTATGTCTATATTTTCTACCGATATCTATTATATCTATTATGTCTGAATATTATACCTATATCTATTATACCGATTTTGTCTGTATTTTATACCTATATCTATAATGTCTACATTTTATACGTATATCTATTATATCTATTATGTCTATATTTTATACGTATATCTATTATGTCCATATTTCATACCTATATCTATTATATCTATCATGTCTATATTTGATATCTATATCTATTATATCTATTATGTCTATATTTTATACCTATATCTATTTATCTATTGTATCTATATTTTATGCCAATATCTATTACAACTATATTTTATACCGATATCTATTATATCATTTATATTTATATTTTATATTTATATCTATTATATCTATATTTTATACCTATATCTATTATATCAATTATATCTATACTCTATAACTATATCTATTATATCTATCTTTATACGTATATCTATTATATCTATTATGTCTATATTTTATACCTATATCTATTATATCTATATTTTATACCCCTATCTATTATATCTTTTATGTCTATATTTTATACCGATATGTATTATATCTATTATGTCCATATTTTATACCTATGTCTATTACATCTATTATGTCTATATTTTATACCTATATCTATAATATCTATTATGCCTGTATTTCATACCTATATCTATTATATCTATTATGTCTATATTTTATACCTATATCTATTATGTCTATATTTCATACCTATATCTATTATATCTATTATGGCTATATTTTATAACTATATCTATTATATCTATTATGTCTATATTTTATACCTATATCTATTACAACTGTGATGTCTATATTTTATAGGTATATCTATTATGTCTATATTTTATACCTATATCTATTATGTCTGTATTTTATACCTATATCAATTATGTCTTTATTTTATAACTATATCTATTATATATATTATATCTATATTTTATACCTATATCTATTATGTCTATATTTTATACCTATATCTATAATGTCTATATTTTTTACCTATATCTATTATATCTATTATGTCTATATTTTATACCTATATCTATTATGTCTATAGTTTATACTTATATCTATTATATATATGATATCTAGATTTTATATTTGTCTATTATATCTATTATATATATATTTTATACCTATATCTATCAAATCTTTTATGTCTATATTTTATACCTATATCTATCTATCATGTCTATATTTTATACCTATGTCTATTATACCTATATTTTATACCTATATATATCTATTATGTCTGAATTTTATACCTATATCTATTATATCTTTATTTTATACCTATGTCTATTATATCTATATTTTATACCTATATCTGTTTTATCTATTATATCTATATTTTATATCTATTATATATATTATATTTATATTTTATACCTATATCTATTATATCTGTATGCTTTATAGCTGTATTATATCTATATTTTATAGCTACATCTATTATGTCTTTCATATCTATATTTTATGCCTATATCTATTATATCTTTATATCTATATTTTATACCTGTATCATTATATCTATATTTCATACCTATATCTATTATATCTATTATGTCTATATTTTATACCTATATCTATTTTGTCTATTATATCTATATTTTATACCTATATATATCTATTATATCTCTATTTTATACCTCTATTATATCTATTATGTCTATATTTTATACCTCTATTATTTCTATTATATCTATTATGTCTATCGTTTATACCTCTATTGTCTATAATGTCTATATTTTATACCTCTATTATATCTATTATGTCTGTATTTTATACCTATGTCTATTATGTCTATATTTTATACCTATATCTCTTATATCTATTATGTCTATATTTTATAACTATATTATATCTATTATGTCTATATTTTATACCTCTATTTATTATATCTATTATGTCTAGATTTTATACCTCTATTATATCTATTATGTCTTTATTTTATACCTCTATATATTGTGTCTATTATATGTATATTTTACACATCTTTATTATATCTATTACGTCTGTATTTTATACCTCTATGTATTATATCTCTTATAACTATTGTGTCTATATTTTATACCTCTATCTCTTGTATCTCTTATGTCTATATTTAATACCCCTATTATATCTATTATGTCTATATTTTATGTCTATTATATCTATTATGTCTATATTTTTACCTATATCTATTATATCTATTATGTCTATATCTATTATATCTATTATGTCTATATTTTATTCCTATATCTATTGTATCTATATTTTATACGTATATCTATTATATCTATATTTTATACCTATATCTATTATATCTATTATGTCTATATTTTTTGCCTATATCTATTATATCTATTATGTCTAGATTTTACACCTATACCTATTATATCTATTATTTCTATATTTCATGCCTATATCTATTATGTCTATATTTTATACCTATATCTTTTATATCTATTATGTCTGTATTTTATACCTATATCTATTATATCTATTATGTCTGTGTTCTATTCCTATATCTAATATGTCTATGTTTTATACCTATATATATTATATCTATTTTGTCTATATTTTATACCTATATCTATTATGTCCATTATGTCTATATTTTATACCTATATCAATTATGTCTATATTTTATACCTATATCTATTATATCTATTATGTCTATATTTTATGCCCATATCTATTATATCTCTTATGTCTAAATTTTATGCCTGTATCTATTATATCTATTATGTCTGTATTTTATACCTATATCTGTTTTGTCTATATGGTATACCTATGTCTATTACATCTGTTATGTCTATATTTTTTACCTATATCTATTATATCTATTATCTCTATGTTTTATACCTATATCTTTTATATCTATTATGTCTATATTTTATACCTATATCTATTTTATCCTTATTTTATTCCTGTATCTATTATATCAATTATATCTATATTTTATACTTATATCTATTATATCTATATTTTATAGCTATATCTATTATATCTATATTTTATACCTATATCTATTATATCTATATTTTATCCCTATCTATTATATTTATGCCTATATTTTATACCTATATCTATTATTTCTATTATGTCTATATTTTATCCCTATATCTATTATATCTATTTTGTCTATATTTTTTACCTATATCTATTACATCTATTATGTCTATATTTTATACCTATATGTTTTATATCTGTTATGTCTATATTTTATACCTATATCTATTATATCGATTATGTCTATATTTTATACCTATATCTATTATATCTATTATGTCCATATTTTATACCTATATTTATTATATCTATTTTGTCTGTATTTTATGCGTATATCTATTTTATCTTTTATGTCTATATTTTATACCTCTATCTATTATATCTAGTATGTCTATATTTTATCCCTATTTCTATTATATCACAGTTACGTGTACACCCCCTGCGGTATTAGGAGTAATCATATGATTAATTATTAAACATCTATTGTCGATTTTAATAATTATCAATGACACTGTTATTAGGATACCATTATTAATTATGGATAATTATTTTCAATATATGATTATGCACTGTTGAACATAATTAGTAATATTAATGTCATTTAACAATATTATTAGTTCTTAATATTTATTATTATTTTATTACCAACATCAGTTATTATTGATTTAAGTAACATTAATTGCTGATATCATTTTATTTTTAATAGCGATATTATACTAATCATTAACATTTTTTTGCAGTATTAATTTATACTATCTTTATTGTGATTATTAAATCAATGATTGCTATCGATTTTTATTATATGTATTAATATTAATAATGTGGAGACTTTTTCCTGATATTTGGCTGGGAGAGTATTATATTTCCCCCAATATCGAAGAAAGCGTACACCCCTCTATGATATTATTCCTAATAGTCAGGGGTAGAAGATGACTTTATTGAAATTATCACAGTGAATGTCCATTCCTTCGGTCATTTTGTTCCTTATATCCAGAGTGGCAGAGGTTGATATGACTCCCAATTTCACAAGAAGTGTACAACCGCCTGTAATATAGTTCCTAACATCTAGGTGGGGAGAGCATGATATTATTGCCCATATCGCACGAGTTGTAAATCCCCTTCGATATTTTGCCTACGATCCTGAGGGGAGAGGATGATATTACTCCCAATATCAAAGAAGGTGTACAGCCCCCTGTGACACTATGCCCAATATCCACTTTGGGAGACGATGACATTACACCCAATATCACAGGGGATGTACACCCACCTTGGGATATTGTTCCTTATATCGAGAGGGGGAGAAGATGTTATTGCTTGCAATAACGCAGGGACCGTGACTGCACACCCCTCCTGTGTTATTGTTCTTAATATCCTAGGGAGGAGAGGATGATACTACTCTCAATATCGCAGGCGGTGTACACCTACTCGGTGATATTGTTCGTAATGTACTCCACCTCCGTCCACCAGGGATATCGTTTCTAATATCTAGGGGAAGAGAGTATAACATTATGCCCAATATCGCAGGGGAGTATACACACCCTCTTTGATGTTGTTCCTATTATCCAAAGGTAGAGACGATGATGTTACTGGCCATAGTCGCACGGGATTTACACCCTTCTGTGATTCTTTTTGAACATTCAGTGGAGGAGAGATAACATTAATCCCAAATCGCAGAAGGCTACAGCCCCTGTGATGTGGCTCCTAATGTACGGGGAAAGAGAAGAACATTGCTTTCAGTATTGCAAGGAGGGG
>NW_022142497.1:0-108473 GCF_007565055.1 Rhinopithecus roxellana
ATTCACCAAAGTTGAAATGAAGGAAAAAATCTTAAGGGCAGCCAGAGAGAAAGGGTCGGGTCACCCACAAAGGGAAGCCCATCAGACTAACAGCAGATCTCTCGGCAGAAACTCTACAAGCCAGAAGAGAGTGGGGGCCAATATTCAACGTTCTTAAAGAAAAGAATTTTAAACCCAGAAATTTCATATCCAGCCAAACTAAGTTTCATAAGTGAAGGAGAAATAAAATCCTTTACAGATAAGCAAATGCTTAGAGATTTTGTCACCACCAGGCCTGCCTTACAAGAGATCCTGAAGGAAGCCCTAAACATGGAAAGGAACAACCGGTACCAGCCATCGCAAAAACTTGGCCAAAATGTAAAGACCATCGAGGCTAGGAAGAAACTGCATCAACTAACGAGCAAAATAACCAGTTAATATCATAATGGCAGGATCAAGTTCACACATAACAATATTAACCTTAAATGTTAATGGACTAAATGCTCCAATTAAAAGACACAGACTGGCAAACTGGATAAAGAGGCAAGACCCATCAGTCTGCTGTATTCAGGAGACCCATCTCACATGCAGAGACATACATAGGCTCAAAATAAAGGGATGGAGGAAGATCTACCAAGCAAATGGAGAACAAAAAAAAGCAGGGGTTGCAATCCTAGTCTCTGATAAAACAGACTTTAAACCATCAAAGATCAAAAGAGACAAAGAAGGCCATTACATAATGGTAAAGGGATCAATTCAACAGGAAGAGCTAACTCTCCTAAATATATATGCACCCAATACAGGAGCACCCAGATTCATAAAGCAAGTCCTTAGAGACTTACAAAGAGACTTAGACTCCCATACAATAATAATGGGAGACTTCAACACTCCGCTGTCAACATTAGACAGATCAACGAGACAGAAAGTTAACAAGGATATCCAGGAATTGAACTCATCTCTGCACCAAGCGGACCTAATAGACATCTATAGAACTCTCCACCCCAAATCAACAGAATATACATTCTTCTCAGCACCACATCGCACTTATTCCAAAATTGACCACATAATTGGAAGTAAAGTACTCCTCAGCAAATGTAAAAGAACGGAAATTATAACAAACTGTCTCTCAGACCACAGTGCAATCAAACTAGAACTCAGGACTAAGAAACTCAATCAAAACCGCTCAACTACATGGAAACTGAACAACCTGCTCCTGAATGACTACTGGGTACATAACGAAATGAAAGCGGAAATAAAGATGTTCTTTGAAACCAATGAGAACAAAGATACAACATACCAGAATCTCTGGGACACATTTAAAGCAGTGTGTAGAGGGAAATTTATAGCACTAAATGCCCACAAGAGAAAGCAGGAAAGATCTAAAATGGACACTCTAACATCACAATTAAAAGAACTAGAGAGGCAAGAGCAATCACATTCAAAAGCTAGCAGAAGGCAAGAAATAACTAAGATCAGAGCAGAACTGAAGGAGATAGAGACACAAAAAACCCTCCAAAAAATCAATGAATCCAGGAGTTGGTTTTTTGAAAAGATCAACAAAATTGACAGACCGATAGCAAGGCTAATAAAGAAAAAAAGAGAGAGGAATCAAATAGATGCAATAAAAAATGATAAAGGGGATATCACCACTGACCCCACAGAAATACAAACTACCATCAGAGAATACTATAAACGCCTCTACGCAAATCAACTAGAAAATCTAGAAGAAATGGATAATTTCCTGGACACTTACACTCTCCCAAGGCTAAACCAGGAAGAAGTTGAATCCCTGAATAGACCAATAGCAGGCTCTGAAATTGAGGCAACAATTAATAGCCTACCCACCAAAAAAAGTCCAGGACCAGATGGATTCACAGCTGAATTCTACCAGAGGTACAAGGAGGAGCTGGTACCATTCCTTCTGAAACTATTCCAATCAATAGAAAAAGAGGGAATCCTCCCTAACTCATTTTATGAGGCCAACATCATCCTGATACCAAAGCCTGGCAGAGACACAACAAAAAAAGAGAATTTTAGACCAATATCCCTGATGAACATTGATGCAAAAATCCTCAATAAAATACTGGCAAACCGGATTCAGCAGCACATCAAAAAGCTTATCCACCATGATCAAGTGGGCTTCATCCCTGGGATGCAAGGCTGGTTCAACATTCGCAAATCAATAAACGTAATCCAGCATATAAACAGAACCAAAGACAAGAACCACATGATTGTCTCAATAGATGCAGAAAAGGCTTTTGACAAAATTCAACAGCCCTTCATGCTAAAAACGCTCAATAAATTCGGTATTGATGGAACGTACCTCAAAATAATAAGAGCTATTTATGACAAACCCACAGCTAACATCATACTGAATGGGCAAAAACTGGAAAAATTCCCTTTGAAAACTGGCACAAGACAGGGATGCCCTCTCTCACCACTCCTATTCAACATAGTGTTGGAAGTTCTGGCTAGGGCAATCAGGCAAGAGAAAGAAATCAAGGGTATCCAGTTAGGAAAAGAAGAAGTCAAATTGTCCCTGTTTGCAGATGACATGATTGTATATTTAGAAAACCCCATCGTCTCAGCCCAAAATCTCCTTAAGCTGATAAGCAACTTCAGCAAAGTCTCAGGATACAAAATTAATGTGCAAAAATCACAAGCATTCTTATACACCAGTAACAGACAAGCAGAGAGCCAAATCAGGAATGAACTTCCATTCACAATTGCTTCAAAGAGAATAAAATACCTAGGAATCCAGCTTACAAGGGATGTAAAGGACCTCTTCAAGGAGAACTACAAACCACTGCTCAGTGAAATCAAAGAGGACACAAACAAATGGAAGAACATACCATGCTCATGGATAGGAAGAATCAATATCGTGAAAATGGCCATACTCCCCAAGGTTATTTATAGATTCAATGCCATCCCCATCAAGCTACCAATGACTTTCTTCACAGAATTGGAAAAAACTGCTTTAAAGTTCATATGGAACCAAAAAAGAGCCCGCATTGCCAAGACAATCCTAAGTCAAAAGGACAAAGCTGGAGGCGTCACGCTACCTGACTTCAAACTATACTACAAGGCTACAGTAACCAAAACAGCATGGTACTGGTACCAAAACAGAGATATAGACCAATGGAACAGAACAGAGTCCTCAGAAATAATACCGCACATCTACAGCCATCTGATCTTTGACAAACCTGAGAGAAACAAGAAATGGGGAAAGGATTCCCTATTTAATAAATGGTGCTGGGAAAATTGGCTAGCCATAAGTAGAAAGCTGAAACTGGATCCTTTCCTTACCCCTTATACGAAGATTAATTCAAGATGGATTAGAGACTTAAATGTTAGACCTAATACCATAAAAACCCTAGAAGAAAATCTAGGTAGTACCATTCAGGACATAGGCATGGGCAAGGACTTCATGTCTAAAACACCAAAAGCAACGGCAGCAAAAGCCAAAATTGACAAATGGGATCTCATTAAACTAAAGAGCTTTTGCACAGCAAAAGAAACTACCATCAGAGTGAACAGGCAACCTACAGAATGGGAGAAAATTTTTGCAACCTACTCATCTGACAAAGGGCTAATATCCAGAATCTACAAAGAACTCAAACAAATATACGAGAAAAAAACAAACAACCCCATCAAAAAGTGGGGAAAGGATATGAACAGACATTTCTCAAAAGAAGATATTCATACAGCCAACAGACACATGAAAAAATGCTCATCATCACTGGCCATCAGAGAAATGCAAATCAAAACCACAATGAGATACCATCTCACACCAGTTAGAATGGCAATCATTAAGAAGTCAGGAAACAACAGGTGTTGGAGAGGATGTGGAGAAATAGGAACACTTTTACACTGTTGGTGGGATTGTAAACTAGTTCAACCATTATGGAAACAGTATGGCAATTCCTCAAGGATCTAGAACTAGATGTACCATATGACCCAGCCATCCCACTACTGGGTATATACCCAAAGGATTATAAATTATTCTACTACAAAGACACATGTACACGTATGTTTATTGCGGCACTATTCACAATAGCAAAGACTTGGAATCAACCCAAATGTCCATCTGTGACAGACTGGATTAAGAAAATGTGGCACATATACACCATGGAATACTATGCAGCCATAAAAAAGGATGAGTTTGCGTCCTTTGTAGGGACATGGATGCAGCTGGAAACCATCATTCTTAGCAAACTATCACAAGAAGAGAAAACCAAACACCGCATGTTCTCACTCATAGGTGGGAACTGAACAATGAGATCACTTGGACTCGGGAAGGGGAACATCACACACTGGGGTCTATCATGGGGAGGGGGGAGGGGGGAGGAGGGAGGGATTGCATTGGGGAATTATACATGATATAAATGATGAATTGATGGGTGCTGACGAGTTGATGGGTGCAGCACACCAACATGGCATAAGTATACATATGTAACAAACCTGCACGTTATGCACATGTACCCTAGAACTTAAAGTATAATAAAAAAAAAAAAAAAAAAAAAAAATGTAGACATAATAGAGATAGGTAAAAAATATAGATATAATAGATACAGGTGTAAAATATAGACATAATATATATGATAGATATAGGTAAAAAATATAGACATAATAGATATAATAGATAAAGGTAAAAAATATAGACAGAATAGATATAAAAGACATAGGTATACAATATAGACAAAATAGGTATAATAGATATAGGTGTAAAATATAGATGTAATAGATATAGGTATAAAATATAGACATAATAGATATAATAGAAATACGTACACAATATAAATATAATAGATATAGATATAAAATATAGATATAATAGATATAATAGATACAGGTATAAAATATAGATATAATAGATATAAAATATAAATATATAATCTATAATAGATATAGGTATGAAATATAGCCCTAATAGATATAATAGATATAGGTATAAAATATAGACATAATAGATATAATGGATATAGGTATAAAATATAGACATAATAGATATAATAGATACAGGTACAAAATATAGATATAATAGATATAGGTATAAAATATAGATATAATAGATATAATAGATATATGTATAAAAAATAGATATAATAGATACAGTTATAAAATATACACAATAGATATAATAGATATAGGTATAAAATATAGATATACTAGATATAATTATAACATATAAATATAATGGATATAATAGATATAGGTAGAAAATATAGATATAATGGATATAGGTATAAAATATGGTTATAATAGATATAAGTATAAAATAGAGATATAATAGATAAAATAGATATAGGCATAAGATATAGACATAATAGATATGATAGATATATGAATAAAACATAGACATAGTAGATATAATGGATATAGGTATCAAACATAGATATAATAGATATAGGTATAAAATAAAGATATAGTGGATATAACAGATATAGGCATAAAATATAGACTTAATGGATATAATAGATATAGGTGTAAAATATTCAGATAATATATAGTTAAAATATAGACATAATAGTTATAATAGATATAGGTTTAAATATAGACATAATAGATAAAATAGATATAGGTATAAAATATACACTTAATAGATATAATAGATATAGGTATAAAATATAGACATAATAGATATAGGTATAAAATAGAGACATAATAGATATAGTAGATATAGTTATAAAATTCAGACGTAATAGATATTATAGATATAGGTATAAAATATAAACATAATAGATATAATAGATATGGGTATAAAATATAGACATAATAGATATAATAGATATAGTTATAAAATATAGACATAATAGATATAGATATAGGTATAAAATATAGACATAATACATATAATAGATATTGGAAGAAAATATAGACAAAATAGATATAGGTATAAAATATAGACATAATAGATACAATAGATATAGTATAAAATATAGAGAGAATAGATATAATAGATATAGGTATAAAATATAGACATAATAGATATGATAGATATAGGTATAAAATATAGACATAAGAGATATGATAGATATAGGTATAAAATATAGACATAATAGATGTAATAGATATAGGTATAAAATATAGACATAATAGATATAATAGATATAGGTATAAAACATAGACATAATAGATAAAATAGACACAGGTTAAAATATAGATATAATAGACAAAGGTATTAAATATAGATAGATATAATGGATATGGGTATCAAATATACATATAATAGATATAGGTATAAAATATAGATATAGTGGATATAATAGATATAGGTATAAAATATAGACATAATAGATATAATAGATGTAGGTATAAAAATAGACATAATAGATATAATAGATAAAGATGTAAAATACACACATAATAGATACAATAGATATCGGTATAAAATATAGACATAAAAGATAGATAGGGGTATAAAATATAGATATAGATATAGATATAGATATAGATATAGATATATAGATATAGATATATAGATAAAATATAGATATAGATATTGATATATTTTATAATAGATATAGGTATAATTTATAGACATAATAGATAAAATAGATATAGGTATAAAATATAGACATAATAGATGTAATAGATATAGGTATAAAATATCGATATAGCAGATATAATAGATACACGTATAAAATATAGATATAATAGATATAGGTATAAAATATAGATATAATAGATATAACAGCTTTAGGCATAAAATATAGGTATAATAGATATAATTATAAAATATAAATATAATAGATATAATAGATAAAGGATAAAATACAGATATTATATATATCGGTATAAAATATAGTTATAATACATATAGGTATATCTATAGATATAATAGACACAATTGATATAGGTATAAAAAATAGACATAAGAGATATAATAGATATAGGTATGAAATATGGACATAATAGATATAATAGATATAGTTATACAATACAGACATAAAAGATATAATAGATATAGGTATAAAATATAGACATAATAGATATAGTAGATACAGGTATACAATACAGACATAATAGATATAATAGATATAGGTATAAAATATGGACCTAATAGATATAATAGATATAGGTATAAAATATAGACATAGTAGATATAGGTATAAAATATAGACATAATATATATAATAGATATAGGTATGAAATATAGATACAATAGATATAATAGATATAGGTATAATATATAGACATATTAGATATAGATATAAAGTTAAGACATAATATATGTAATGGATATAGATATAAAATATAGACATAATATATAGTTATAAAATATAGACATAATAGATATAATAGATACAGGCATAAAATATAGACAAAATAGATATAATAGATATAGGTATGAAATACAGACATAATAGATATAATAGATATAGGAATAAAATATGGACATAATAGATACGATATAAAAAGGTATAACATATAGACATAATAGATATGATAGATATAGGTATAAAATACAGACATAATAGATATAATAGAAATAGTTATAAAATATAGACATAATAGATATAATAGATATACGTATAAAACATAGACATAATAGATATAATAGACACAGATATAAAATATAGATATAATAGAAGTAGGTATGAAATATAGATATAATAGATATAGGTATACAATATAGATAAAATAGATATAGGTAGAAAATATGGATACAATTGATATAATAGATATAGGTATAAAATATAGATATAATAGGTATTGGTATAAAATATAGATGTAATGGTTATAATAGTGGTAGGTATAAAATGTAGACATAATAGATATGAAGGATATAGGTAAAAAATACAGACATAATAGTTATAATTGATATAGGTATAAAATAGACATAATAGATATAATAGATATAAGTATAAAAAATAGACATA
The DNA here is from genome assembly GCF_007565055.1 of Rhinopithecus roxellana. Taxonomy (NCBI): domain Eukaryota; kingdom Metazoa; phylum Chordata; class Mammalia; order Primates; family Cercopithecidae; genus Rhinopithecus; species Rhinopithecus roxellana. Next base: position 7,863 of record NW_022142497.1, read on the forward strand.
ATAGATATAGCAGACACAGGTATAAAAAATAGATATAATAGATATAGGTATAAAATATATATATAATAGATATAATAGACGTACGTATAAAAAAATAGATATAATAGATACAGTTATAAAATATAGACAATAGACACAATAGACATAGGTATAGAATATAGATATAATAGATATAATTATAAAACATAAATATAATAGATATAATAGATATAGGTATAAAATATAGATAAAATATATATAGGTATAAAATATAGTTATAATAGTTGTAGGTATAAAATATAGATATAATAGATATAATAGATATAGCTATAAAATATAGACATAATAGATATAATAGATACATGTATAAAATATAGATATAGATATAATGGATATAGGTATCAAATATAGATATAATAGATATAATTATAAAACATAAATATAATAGATATAATAGATATAGGTATAAAATATAGATAAAATATATATAGGTATAAAATATAGTTATAATAGTTGTAGGTATAAAATATAGATATCATAGATATAATAGATATAGCTATAAAATATAGACATAATAGATATAATAGATACATGTATAAAATATAGATATAGATATAATGGATATAGGTATCAAATATAGATATAATAGATATAGGTATAAAATATAGATATAGTGGATATAATAGATATAGGTATAAAATATAGACATAATAGATATAATAGATATAGGAATAAAATATAGACATAAGAGATATAAGAGAGAAAGATATAAAATATATTCATAGTAGATATAATAGATATTGGTATAAAATATCGACATAATAGATATAGGTATAAAATATAGACATAATAGATATAATAGATATAGGTATAAAATATAGACAAAAGAGGTATAATAGATATAGGTATAAAATACAGCCATAATAGATATAATCGATATAGGTATAAAATATAGACATAATACATATAGGTATAAAATAGAGACATAATAGATATAATAGATGTAGTTATAAAATTTAGACATAATAGATATTATAGATATAGGTATAAAATATAAACATAATAGATATAATAGATATGGGTATAAAATATAGACATAATAGATATAATAGTTATAGGTATGAAATACAGAAAAAATACATATAATAGATATAGGTATAAAATATTGACATAATAGAAATGATATATATAGGTATAAAATATAGACATAATAGATATGATAGATATAGGTATGAAATATACACATAATAGATATAATAGATGTAGGTATAAAATATAGACATAATAGATATAATAGATATAGGTATAAAACATAGACATAATAGATATAACAGATACAAAAATAAATAGAGATATAATAGATATAGGTATAAAATATAGATATAATAGATATAATAGATAGACATGATAGATATAATAGATATAGGTATAAAATATAGATATAACAGTTATAATGGATATGGGTATCAAATATATAATATAATACATATAGGTATTAAATATAGATATAGTGGATATAATAGATATAGGTATAAAATATAGACACAATAGATATAATAGATATAGGTATAAAATATAGACATAATAGATATAATAGATCAAGATATAAAATATAGACATAATAGATATAATAGATACCGGTATAAAATATAGACATAAAAGATATAATAGATAGGGGTATAAAATATAGATATATTAGATATAGGTATAAAATATCGATATAATAGATATAATAGATATACGTATAAAATATAGATATAATAGATATAGGTGTAAAACATAGATATAATAGATATAATAGATTTATGTATAAAATATAGATATAATGGATATAATAATAAAATATAAATATAATAGATATAATGGATAAAGGTATAAAATACAGAAAGATATCGGTATAAAATATAGTTATAATCGATATAGATATAAAATATAGATATAATATGTATAAGAGATAAAGGTATCTAATATGCACATATTAGATATAATAGATATAGGTATCAAATATAGACATAATAGATATAATAGATATAGGTATAGAATACAGACATAATAGATATAGTAGATATAGGTATAAAATATAGACATAATAGATATAATAAATATAGGTATAAAATATAGACATAATAGATATAATAGATATAGGTATAAAATATAGACATAATAGATATAATAGATGTAGGCATGAAATATAGACATAATAGATATTAGTATAAAATATAGTTATAATTGATATAGATATAACATAAACACATAATATATATAATGGATATAGATATAAAATATAGATATAATATATAGTTATAAAATATAGACATTATACATATAACTGATATAGGTGTAAAATATAGACATAATACAGTTATAAATATAGTCATAATAGTTATAATAGATATAGGTATAAAATACAGAAATAATAGATATAGGTATAATAATTAGATATAATAGATATAACAGATATAGTTATAAAATATAGACATAATAGATATAATAGATATATGTATAAAATATAGACAAACAGATATAATAGATATACTTATAAAATCTAGACACCATAGATATAATAGATATAGGTATAGAATATAGACATAATAGATATAATAGTTATAGGTATAAACTATAGTCATAATAGATATAATAGATATAGGGATAAAATACAGAAATAATATATATAATAGATATACGTTTAAAATATAGACAGAATAGACATAATAGATATAGGTATAAAATATATACAGTATAGATATAGGTATAAAGTATAGACATAATAGATATAATAGATATAGGTATAAAATATACACATAATAGATATAATAGATATAGGTATAAGATATAGACATAATAGACATAATAGATATAGGAATAAAATATAGACATAATAGATATAGGTATAAAATATAGAAATAATACATATAATAGATATAGGTATAAAATAGAAACATAATAGATATAAGAGATATAGGTATAAAATATAAACATAATAGATATCATAGATATTGGTATAAAATATAGACATAAATGATGTAGGTATAAAATACAGACACAATAGATATTATAGATATAGGAATAAAATATAGACATAATAGATATAATAGATATAGGTATAAAATAGAGACATAATACATATAAGAGATATACGTATAAAATATAGACATAATAGATATAATAGATATAGGTATAAAATATAGACATAATAAATATAATATATATACGTATAAAATATAGACATAATAATAGATATAGGTATAAAATATAGAAATAATAAATATAATATATATACGTATAAAATATAGACATAATAAATATGATATAGGTATAAAATATAGACATAATAGATATACGCATAAAATATAGACATAAGAAATATAGTAGATAAAGGGATAAAATATACACATAATAGATATAATAGATATAGGTATAAAATATAGACATAACAGACATAATAGATATAGGTATAAAATGTAGACATTATAGATATAATAGATACAGGTGTAAAATATAGACATAATAGATATAGGTATAAAATATAGACATAATAGATATAATACATATAGTTACAAAAAATAGACATCATTGATATAACACATATAGGTATAAAATATAGACATAATATATATAGGTATAAAATATGGACATAATAGAATAGATAGAGGTATAAAATATAGACATAATAGATATACGTATGAAATATACACATAATAGATATAAGTCATAAAGTTATAAAATACAGACATAATAGTTATAATAGATATAGGTACAAAATATAGACATAATAGATATAATATATATAAGTATAAAATAGAGACATAATAGATATAATAGATACAGATATAAAATGTAGACATAATAGATATAATAGATATAGGTATAAAATCAAGATATAACACATATAATAGATATACGTATAAAATATAGACATAATAGATATAATAAATATAGGTATAATGTATAGACATAATAGATATAATGGATATAGGTATAAAATATATACATAATATATATAATGGGTACACGTATTAAAAATAGATATAATAGATACAGGTAGAAAATATAGACAATAGATATAATAGATATAGTTATAAAATATAGATATAACAGATATAATTATAAAAAATATAAATATAATAGATATAATTGATATAGGTAAAAAATATAGATATAATGGATATAGGTATAAAATATGGTTATAATAGATATAGGTATAAAATATAGATATAACAGATAAAATGGATACAGGTATAAAATATAGGCAAAATAGCTAAAACAGATATAGTTATAAAATATAGACATAATAGTTATAATCGATATAGGTATAAAATATAGACATAATAGATATAGGTATAATATTTAGACATAATAGATATAATAGGTATAGGTATAAAATATAGACATAATAGATATAGTAGATATAGGTATAAAATATAGACATAATAGATATAATACATACAGGTATAAAATATAGACATAATAGTTATAATGGATATTTGTATAAAATATAGACATAATAGATATAGGTATAAAGTTCAGACCTAATAGATATAATAGATATAGGTATTAAATATTGACATAATAGATATAATAGATACAGGTACAAAATATAGATTTAATAGATATAGGTATAAAATATAGATATAATAGAGATAATAGATATATATGTATAAAAAGTTGATATAATAGATACAGGTATAAAATATAGGCAATAGATATAATAGATATAGATATGAAAAATAGATATAATAGATATATTATTAAATATAATTATAATAGATATAATAGATAACGGTAAAAAATATAGATATAATGGATATAGGTATAAAATATGGTTATAATATATATAGGTATAAAATATAGATATAATAGATATAGGTATAAAGTACAGACACAATAGATATAATAGATATAGGAATAAAATATAGACATAAGAGGGATAATAGATATAGGTATGAAATATAGACATAATAGATATAATACATATAGGTATAAAATATAGACATAAGAAATATAACAGATATAGGTAAGAAATATAGACATAATAGATATAATAGATGTAGGTATAAAATATATACATAATAGATAAAATAGATATAGGTTAAAATATAGACATAATAGATATAATAAATATGGGTATAAAATATAGATATAATAGATATAATAGATATAGGTATAAAATATACACATAATATATATGATAGATATAGGAAAAATATAGACATAATAGATATATGTATAAAATATAAACATAATAGATATAATAAATATAGCTATAAAATATAGACATAATAGACATAATAGAGTTATAAAATATAGACATAATAGATATAATAGATATAGGTATAAAATGTAGACATAGATATAATTGATACAGACATAATAGATATAATAGATAAAGGTATAAAATATAGACATAATAGATATAAGACATAGAGGTATAAACTATCGACACAATAGATATAAGAGATCGAGGTATAAATTATAGACATAGTAGATATAATAGATAGAGGTATAAAATATAGACATAATAGGTATAATAGATAGATGTATAAATTATAGACATAATAGATATAATAGATAGAGGTAAAATATAGACATAATAGATATAATACATATAGGTATAAAATATAGACATAATAGGTATAATAGATATACGTATAAAATGTAGACATAATATATATAATGCATAGAGGTATAAAAAAGACATAATAGGCATAATAGATAGATGTATAAATTATAGACATAATAGATACTATTGCAAGAGGTAAAATATAGACTTAATATAATAGATATAGCTATAAAATATAGACAGAAAAGATATAATAGATATAGGTATAAAACAGACATAATAGATATAGGTATAAAACATAGACATAATAGATATAGATGTAGGTAAAAAATATAGACATAATAGATATAATACATACAGGTATAAAATATAGACATAATAGATATAGGTACAAAATATAGACATAAGAGATAAAATAGTTAGAAGTATAAAAGGTAGACATAATGGATATCATAGATATAGGTATAAAATACAGACATAATAGATATAATAGATATACATATAAAATGTAAACATAATAGATGTAATAGATATAGGTATAAAATAGGGACATAATAGATATAGGTATAAAATAGGGACATAATAGATATAGGTATAAAATATAGACCTAATAGATATAATAGATATAGGTATGAAATACAGACATAGTAGATATTATAGATATAGGTATAAAATATAGACATAATAGATATAATAGACATAGGTATAAAATATAGACATAATAGATACAATAGATATCGGTATAAAATAGAGACATAAAAGATATAATAGATAGGCGTATAAAATATAGACACAATAGATATAGGTATAAAATATAGAGATAATAGATATAGGTATAAAATATAGACATAATAGATATAATAAATATAGGTATAAAATATTGATTTAATACAGATAGGTATAAAATATAGACATAATAGATATGATATATATAGGTATAAAATATAGACATAATAGATATAATAGATATAGGTATAAAATATAGATATAATGGATATAGGTATAAAATAAACATATAATAGATATAATAGATACAGGAATAAAATATAGATATAATAGGTATGATTATAAAAATAAATATAATAGATATAATATATATAGGTTTAAAATAGAGATACAAGAGATATAGGTATAAAATATAATTATAATAGATATAGATGTAAAACATAGATATAATAGATAAAAGTGGTATAGGTATAAAATATTGACGTAATAGATATAATAGGTATAGGTATAAAATATAGACATAAAAGATATAATAGATGTATACAATATAGACATAATAGATATAATTGATAGAGTTATAAAATATACACATAATAGATATAATAAAGGTATAAAATATGGACATAATAGATATAATAGATATAGGTATAAAATATAAATATAATAGATATAATAGATAGAGGTATAAAATATAGCCATAACAGATATAATAGACATAGGTATAAAATGTAGACAGAATAAATATAATAGATATCGGTATAAAATATAGGCATAATTGATATAATAGGTATACATATAAAATATACACATAATAGATATAATAGATAAAGGTATAAGATATAGACATAATAGATATAATAGATATACGTATAAAATATGGACGTAATAGATATAATAGATATAGGTATAAAATATAGACATAATAGATATAATAGATATAGGTAACAAATATAGACATAATAGATATCGGTGTAAAATATAGACAGAAAATATATAACAGATATACTTCTAAAATATAGACATAATCGTTAAAATAGATATAGGTATAAAATACAGACATAAGAGATATAGTTATAAAATATAGACATAATATATATAATAGATATAGGTATAAAACATACACATAATAGATATAATAGATACAGACATAATAGATATAATAGATATTGGAATCAAATATAGACATAATGGATATAACAGCTATAGTTAAAATATAGATATAATAGATATAATAGATATAGGTATAAAATATAGATATAATGGATATACATATAGGTATAAAATATAGATATAAAGATATAATAGATATAGGTATGAAATATAGATATAATAGATATAGGTATAAAATATGGATATAATTGATATAATAGATATAGGTATAAAAAATAGACATAATAGATATAGGTATAAAATATAGACATAATAGACATAATAGATATAGGTATAAAATATACACATAATAGATATAATAGATATAGGTATAAAATATATACATAATAGATATAGGTATAAAATATAGACATAGTAGATATAATAGATATAGGTATAAAATATAGACATAACAGACATAACAGATATAGTTATAAAACATAGACATAATAGTTTTATTAGATATAGGTATAAAATACAGACAAAAAAGATATAGGCATAAAATATAGACGTAATAAATATAATAGATATAAGTGTAAAATATTGACATAGTAGATAAAATAGATATAGGTATAAAATATAGACATAGTAGAGATAGGTATAAAATATAGATATAATAGATACAGGTATAAATTATACACATAAGAGACATAATAGAATTAGGTATAAATATAGACATAATAGATACAATACATGGATGTATAAAATGTAGACATAATAGATATAATAAGTATAGGTATAAAATATAGACATAATAGATATAGATATAAAATATAGTTATAATAGTTATAATAGATACACGTATAAAACATAGATATAATAGATATAATTATAAAATATAAATATAATAGATAAACTAGATATAGGTATAAAATATACATGTAATAGATATAGGTATAAAATATAGACATAATAGATATAATACATATATGTTAAAATTATAGACATAATAGATATAATAGATTAGGCATGAAATATAGACATAATAGATATAGGTATAAAATATAGACAGATAGATATGAGACATAGTTATAAAATATAGACATAATAGTTATAATAGACATAAGTATAAAATATAGACATAATAGATATAATAGATAAAGGTATAAAACATAGAAATAATAGATATAATAGATATAGGTATAAAATATAGACATGATAGATACAATAGATATAGACATAATAGATATAATAGATATTGGGATGAAATATAGACATAATAGATATAACAGATATAGTAAAAATATAGACATAATAGATATAATACATATAGGTATAAAATATAGACATAATAGATATAATAGATATAGGTATTAAATATTGACATAATATATATAATAGAGGTATAAAATATAGAAATGATAGATACAGGTATAAAATATAGTTATAATGGATATAATAGATAAAGGTATAAAGAACAGACATAATACATATACTATTTATAGGTATAAAATATAGACATTATAGGAATAATAGATATAGGTATAAAATATAGAAATAATACATATAATAGATACAGGTATAAAATATAGATATAATAGATAAACGTATGAAATATAAACATAAAAGATAGAATAGATATAGGTATATAAAATAGAGATTATATATAATACATATACGAATAAAATATAGACATAGTAGATATAATAGATATAGATATAACATATAGACATAATAGATATAGGTATAAAATATAAACATAATAGATATAATAGACATAGGTACCAAATATAGACATAATAGATATAATAGATATAGGTATAAAATATAGACATGATAGATATAATAGATACAGGTATAAAATATAGATATAATAGATATAAGTATAAAATATACATATAATAGAAATACGTATAAAAAATAGATATAATAGATGTAGGTATGAAATATAGACATAATAGATATAATAGATATTGGTATAAATTATACACATAATAGGTATAATTGATATAGGTATAAAATGTAGACATAATAGATATAATAGATATAGGTAAAAAATATAGACAAAAGAGTTATAGGTATAAAATATAGACATAATAGATATAATAGATATTCGTATAATATATAGATATAATAGATATAATTGATATAGGTATAAAATATAGACATAATAGATATAATAGATATAGGTATAAAATATAGACATAATAGATATAATAGATATAGGTATAAAATATAGACATAATAGATATAGGTATGAAATATAAACATAATAGATATAATATAGGTATAAAATATAGACTTAATATGTATAGTTATAAAATATAGACATAATAGATATAATATATATTGGTATAAAGATAGACATAATAGACATAATAGATATAGGTATAAATTATAGACATAATCGATATAATAGATATAGGTATAAAATGTAGGCATAAGAGATATAATAGAGGTATAACATATAGACATAATAGATATAATTGATAGACTTATAAAATATAGACATAATAGATAGATAGAGGGACAAAATATAGACATAATAGATATAATAGATATAGGTATAAAAATCAGACATAAGAGATATAATAGATATATTTATAAAATATACACATAATAGATAAAATAGATATAGGTATAAAATATAGACGTAATAGATACAGGAATAAAATATAGACATAATAGATATAATACATGTAGGTATGAATTAGAGACATAATAGATATAATAGATATAGCTATAAATATTCGAAATAATATGTATAATTGATATAGGTATAAAATATGGACATAATAGATATATAGATATAGGTATTAAATATAGACATAAGAGATATAATAGATATAGGTATAAAACATAGACAAAATATATATGATATATATGGGTATAAAATATAGACATAATGCATATGATATATATAGGTACAAAATATACACATAATAGATTTAATAGTTATAGGTATAAAATATAGACATAATAGATATAGGTAAAAAATATAGACATAATAGATATAGGTATAAAATATAGACAGAATAGATACAACAGATATAGTTATACAATATAGAGGTAATAGTTATAATATATATCGGTATAAAATACGGACATAATAGGTATAGGTGTAAAATACAGACATAAAAGATATAATACATATAGGTTTAAAATGTAGACATAATAGAGATAGGTGTAAAATATAGATATAATAGATACAGGTATAAAAAATAGACATAATATATATGATAGATATAGGTATATAACATAGACATCACAGATATAATAGATATACGTAAAAAATATAGACAGAATAGATATAATAGACATAGTTATAAAATATAGACAAAATAGATATAATAGAAACAGGTGTAAAATATAGATATAATAGATATAGGAATAAAATATAGACATAATATATATAATAGAAATACGTATAAAATATAAATATAATAGATATAGATACAAAATATAGATATAATAGATATAATTATAAAATATGAATATAACAGATATAATAGATATAGGTATAAAATATAGACATAAGATATAATTGATATAGGTATAAAATATAGACATAGTAGATATAATAGAAACAGGTATAAAATATAGACATAATAGATATAATAGGAACAGGTACAAAATATAGATATTATAGATATAGGTACAAAATATAGATATAATAGGTATACGTATAAAAATAAATATAATATATAAAGGTATAAAATATAGACAATAGATATAATATATATAGGTATAAAATATAGATATAATAGACATAATTATAAAATACAAATATAATAGATATAATAGATACAGGTAAAAAATTTAGATATAATGGATATAGGTATAAAATATGGTTATAATAGATATAAGTAAAAATATAGATATAATAGATAAAACAAATATAGTCATAAAATATAAACATAATAGAAATGATAGATATTTGTATAAAACATATATAATAGATATAATGGATATAGGTATCAAACATAGATATAATAGTTATAGGTATAAAATATAGATATAGTGGATATAATAGATAAAGGCATAAAATATAGACATAATAGATGTAATAGATATAGGTGTAAAATATAGACATAATATATAGTTATAAATATATAAATATATATTATATAGTTATAAAATATAGACAAAATAGATTTAATAGATATAGGTATAAAATATATATAGAGTGGATATAATAGATATCGGCATAAAATATAGACATAATAGATATAATAGTTATAGGTATAAAATATAGACATAATTGATATAATAAAGATATAAAATATAGACATAATAGATATAGGTATAAAGTATAGACACAATAAATATAATAGATATAAGTATAAAACATAGACCTAAGAGGTATAATAGATATAGGAATAAAATATAGACATAATAGATATAATAGATATAGGTATAACATATACACATAATAGATATGTGTATAAAATATAAACATAATAGATATAATAGATATAGTTATAAAATATAGACATAAGAGGTATAATAGAGGTATAAAATATAGACATAATACATACAATCGATACAGGTATAAAATATAGACATAAGAGATATAGGTATGAAGAATAGACATAATAGATATAATAGATATAGGTATAAAATACAGACATAATAGGTACCATAGGTATAGGTATAAAATATAGACATAATAAATAACATAGATATAGTTATAAAATATAGACATAATAGATACAGGTATCAAATATAGATTTAACCGATATATTATATATAGGTATAAAATACAGATATAATATATATAATAGATATAGGTATAAAACGTACATATAATAGATGCAGATATAGGTATAAAATATAGATATAATAGATATAATATATATAGGTATAAAATATAGATATATTACATATAGGTATAAAATATAGACATTATAGGTATAAGAGATATATTTATAAAATATAGACATAATACATATAATAGATACAGGTATAAAATATAGATATAATAGATATACGTATAAAATATAGACATAATAAATAGAATAGATATAGGTAGAAAAAATAGACATAATATATATAATAAATATACGAATAAAATATAGACATAGTAGATATAATAGATATAGATATAAAATATAGACATAATAGAAATAGGTATAAAATATAGACACAATAGATATAGGTATAAAACATAGTCATAATAGATATAATAAATATGGGTATAAAATATAGACTTAATAGATATAGGTATAAAATATAGGCATAATAGATAAAATATACATATGTAGAAAATATAGACATAATAGACATAATATATACAGATATAAAATATAGACATAATAGATATAATAGATACAGCTATAAAATATGGGCATAATAGATATAATAGAGGTATAAAATATAGACATAATAGATATAATTGATAGAGGGATAAAATATAGACATAATATATATAATAGATATAGGTATAAAATACAGACATAATTGATAAAATAGATATAGGTATAAAATATAGACATAATAGATATATTAGATTTAGCTATAAAATATAGAGGTAATAGATATAGGTATAAAATATAGACATAATAGATAAAATAGATGTAGGTATGAAATAGAGACATAATAGATATAATAGATATAGGTATAAAATATTGACATAACAGATATAATATATATACGTATAAAATATAGACATAACAGATATAATAAACATAGATATACAATATAGACAAAATAGATATACGTACACAATATAGACATAATAGACATAGTAGATTTAGGTATAAAATATAGACATAATAGATATAGGTATAAAACATAGACATAAGAGGTGTAATAGATATAGGTACAAAAAATAGACATAATAGATACAATAGATACAGGTATAAAAAATAGACATAATAGACATAATAGATATAAGTATAAAATATAGACAGAAGAGATATAATAGATTTAGTTATAAAATATAGACGTAATAGATATAGGTATAAAATATAGACATAATAGATATAATAGATATAGGTATAAAATATAGAAATAAGAGATATAATAGATATAGGTATAAAACATAGTCACAATAGATATGATATATGCGTATAAAATGTAGACATAATACATATGATAAATATAGGTATAAAATATAGACATAATAGAAATAACAGATTTAGGTATACAATATTGACATTATAGATATAGGTATAATATATAGACATAATAGATATAATATAGGTATAAAATATAGACAAAAGAGATATAATAGGTATAGTATAATACAGACATAATAGATATGATATATATGGGTATAAAATATGGACATAATAGATATAATATAGTTATAAAATATAGACATAATAGATACAGGTATAAAATACAGACATAATAGATATAGAGGTATAAAACACAGACATAATAGAAATAATAGAGGCATAAAAAATAGACATAATAGATATAGTTATAAAATACAGACATAAGAGATAAAAGAGATAGTTATAAAATATAGACATAATTGATATGATATAGCTATAAAATTTAGACATAGATATTGGCATAAAATGTAGACAGATATAATATAGTTATAAAATACAGACATAAAAGATATAGTAGATATAGTTACAAAATATAGACATAATAGATACAGGAATAAAATATAGACAGATATAATAGAGGTATGAAATATAGACATAATAGATATAATAGATATAGGTATAAAACACAGACAATAGATACAGGTATAAAATATAGACATAATAGATATAGGTATCAAACATAGACATAATAGATATAGGTATAAAATATAGACATAATAGATATAATAGATATAGATATAAAATAGACAAAATAGATATAGGTATAAAATATAAACATAATAGATATAAGTATAAAATATAGACATTAAAGAAATAATATAGGTATAAAATACAGACATAATAGATATAATAGATATAGGTAGAAAACACAAACATAAAAGATATAATAGGTACAGATGTAAAAAAGATATAATAGATATAATACAGGTATAAAATATAGACATAATAGATATAAAAGAGAGAGATATAAAATATAGACATAATAGATATAATAGAGGTATAAAATATAGACCTAATAGATGAAATAGAGGTATAAAATATAGACATAATAGATATAAGTATAAAATATAGACATAATAAATATAATAGATACAGGTATGAAATATAGATATAATAGATATAGGTATAAAATATAGACACAGTAGATATAACAGAGGCATAAAATATAGACAGGTATAATGGATATAATAGATATAGGTATAAAATATTGACATAATAGACATAATTCATGTAGACATTATAGACATAATTGATATCGGTATAAAATATCGACATAATAGAAATAATAGATATAGGTATAAGATATCGACGTAATAGATATAATAGATGTAGGTATTAAATATACACATAATAGATATAATAGATGTAGGTATAAAATATAGACATAACAGATATAATCGATATAGGTATAAAATATAGACATAATAGATATAATAGATATAGATATAATAGATATACTAGATATTGGTATAAAATAAAGACATAATAGATATAATAGAGGTGTAAATTACAGACATAATAGATATAATAGTGGTATAAAATATAGACAAAATAGATATAATAGAGATATAAAATATAGACATAATGTAATAGATATAACAGAGGTATAAAATATAGACATAATAGATATAATAGAAGTATAAAATATAGACATAATAGATGTAATAGATATAAAAGAGGTATAAAATATAGACATGATGAATTTATAAAATATAGTCAGATATAATAGATATAGGTATAAAATACAGACATAATAGATATAGGAATAAAATATAGACAGATATAATAGATGAAAGTATAAAATAAAGACATAATAGATATAATAGATATAGGTTTAAAATATAGACATAATAGATATAATAGATAAAGATATAAAATATAGACATAATAGATATAATAGATATAGGTCTATAATGTAGACATAAAAGATATAATAGATACATGTATAAAATATAGACAATAGATATAACTATCAAATATAGAAATAATATAATAGATACAGGTATGAAATATAGACATAATAGATACAATAGATATAAGTATAAAATATAGACATAATAGATATAACAGATAGAGGTACAAAATATAGACATAATAGATACAATAAATATAGGTCTAAAATATAGACATAAAAATATAGATATAGGTACAAAATATAGACATAATACATATAGGTATAAAATATGATAGATATAATAGGTATAGTTATAAAATATAAACATAATAGATATAGGTATAAAATATACACACAATATATATAATAGATATAGATATAAAATACAGACATAATAGATATAAAATATAGACATAGATACAATAGATATAGGTATAAAATATAGACATAATAGATACAGACATAGGTATAAAATATATATATAATAGATATAATCGATATAATAGATATTGGCATAAAATACAGATAGAATAATATAGCTATGAAGTATAGATGTAATACACATAATAGATACAGGTATAAAATATAGATATAACAGATATAGGTATAAAATATAGACATATTAGATATAATAGATATAGGTAAAAAATATAGACAAAATAGATATAATATTTTAGGTATAAAATGTAGACATAATAGATACAGATATAAAATATAGACATAATAGGTATAGGTATAAAATATAGACATATTAGATATAATAATTATACGTTTAAAATATAGACAGATAAAATAGATATAGGTATAAAATATGGACATAATAGATATAATAAATATAGGTATAAGATATAGACATAATAGATAGATATAGGTATAAAATATAGACATAATAGATACAATACATACAGGTATAATATATAGACATAATAGATATAATAAATATAGGTGTAAAATATAGACGTAACAGATATAATTGGTACAGTTATAAAATATAGACATAGATATACGTATAAAGTATAGACATAATATATATAATAGATATAGGTATAAAAAATAGACATAATGGATACAGGGATAAAATATAAACATAATAGATATAATAGATATAGGTATAAAATAAAAACATGAGAGATATAATAGATATAGGTATAAAATATAGACATAATAGATATAACAAATATAGGTATAAAATATAGACATAATAGATATAGTAGATATAGGATTAAAATATAGACATAATAGATATAATAGATATAGGTATAAAATATAGACATATTAGATATAGGTATAAAATATAGACATAATAGATATAGGTATTAAATACAGACATAATAGATATAATAGATATAGATATTAAATATAGACATAATAGATATAGGTATAAAATACAGACATAATAGATATAATAAATGTAGGTATAAAATATACACTTAATAGATATATGTATAAAATATAGACATAATAGATATAATATATATAGGTATAAAATATAGACATAATAGACATAATAGATATAGGTATAAAATATAGACATAATAGATTAATAGATATAGGTATAAAATATAGGCATAATACATATAACAGAGGTATAAAATAGAGACATAATAGATATAATAGATATAGGTATGAAATACAGACATAATAGATATAATAGATAGAGGGATAAAATATGGACATAATAGATATAATAGATATAGGTATAAAACATAGACATAATAGATAAAATAGATATAGACATAATAGGATAAAATAGATATTGGCATAAAATATAGACATGATAGATATAGGAGTAAAATACAGACATAATATATATAATAGATAAAGGTATTAAATACAGATATAATAGATATAGGTATAAAATATAGATATAATAGACACAACAGATATAGGTATAAAATGTAGACATAATAAAGATAGTTATAAAATATAGATATAATAGATAAAGGCATACAATACAGATATAATAGAAATAGTTATAAAATATAAATATAAGAGATAAAATAGATATAGGTATAAAATATAGATATAATTGATATAGGTATAAAATATAGACATAATAGGTATAATAGATATACGTATAAAATAAAGACATAATAGATATAATACATATACCTATAAAATATACACATAGTTGATATAACAGATATAGGTATAAAATATAGACACAATTAATATAGGTATAAAATACAGACATAATAGCTTTAATAGATATAGATGTGAAATATCGATATAATAGATATAGGTATAAAATAGAGACATAATTGATAAAGGTATAAAATATAGACATAATGCATATAATAGATATAGGTATAAAATATAGACATAATAGTTATAGGTATAAAATATAGACATAATAGATATAATAGATAAAGGTATAAAATATAGACATGATAGATATAGTAGATATTGGTATAAAATATAGACATAATTGATATAGGTATAATATATAGACATAATGCATATAATAGATATAGGTATAAAATATAGACATAATAGATATAATAGATATAGGTATAAAATATAGATATAATAGATATAGATATAAAATACTGACATAAAAGATATAATACATATAGATATAAAATATAGACATGATATAGGTATAAAATATAGACATAATAGGTATAATAGATATAGGTAGAAAATATAGACATAATTGATATAGGTATAAAATATAGACATAATGCATATAATATAGGTATAAAATATAGACATAATAGTTATGGGTATAAAATATAGACATAATAGATATAATAGATATAAGTATAAAATATAGATATAATAGATATAATAGATATATGTATAAAATACTGACATAATATAATAGATATAGGTATAAAGTATAGACACAATAGATATAGGTATAAAATATAGACATAATAGGTATAAAAGATATAGGTATAAAATATAGACATAATAGATACCATAGATATACCTATAAAATATAGACATAACAGATATAGGTATAAAACATAGATATAATTGATATAATATAGGTATAAAATATGGATATTATATATATAATAGATATAGGTATAAAATATGGATATCATAGATAGAGATGTTGGTATACACTATAGATATAATAGATATAATAGATATAGGTATAAAATATAGATATAATAGATACAGTTATAAAATATAGTTATAATAGATATAATAGACATAGTTATAAAACATAGACATAATAGATATAATACAGATAGGTATAAAAAATAGATATAATTGATATAGGTATAAAATATAGATATAAGAGATATAATAGATGTAGGTATAAAATATCGACATAATAGATATAATAGATACAGGTATAAAATATAGACTTAATAGATATAGGTATAAAATATAGACATAATAGATATAATAGATATAAGTATAAAATATACACATAATAGATATAATAGATACAGGAATGTAATATATATATAATAGATATAAGTATAAAATATAGATATAAAAGATATAATAGATGTACGTATAAAAAATAGATATAATAGATGCTGGTATAAAATATAGTCAATAGATATAATAGATATAGGTATAAAATATAGATACAATAGATATAATTATAAAAAATA
Source organism: Rhinopithecus roxellana (assembly GCF_007565055.1). Classification (NCBI taxonomy): domain Eukaryota; kingdom Metazoa; phylum Chordata; class Mammalia; order Primates; family Cercopithecidae; genus Rhinopithecus; species Rhinopithecus roxellana. Next base: position 26,751 of record NW_022142497.1, read on the forward strand.
TAAATATAATAGATATAATTGATGTAGGTAAAAAACATAGATATAATGTATATGGTATAAAATATAGTTATAATAGATATAGGTAAAAAATATAGATATAATAGAAAAAGGTATAAAATATAGACATAATAGCTATAACAGATATAGTTATAAAATATAGACATAATAGTTATAATAGATATATTTATACAATATATAGATATAATAGATATAGGTACAATATTTAGACACAAAAGATATAATAGATATAGGTATAAAATATAGATGTAATAGATATAACAGATATAGTTATAAAACATAGACATAATAGATATAATAGATATGGGTATAAAATATAGACATAATAGATTTAGGTATAAAATATAGACATAATGGATATAATAGATATACGTATAAAATATAAATAAATAGATATAATACATATAGGTATAAAATATAGACACAATAGATATAATAGACATAGGTATAAAATATAGATACAATAGGTATAAAAGATATAGATATAAAGAATAGATATAATAGATATAGATATAGGTATAAAATATGGATATAATGGATATAATAAATATAGGTATAAAACATAGATATAACATATAGCTATGAAATATAGACACAATAGTTATTGATATAGGTATAAAATAAAGATATAATCTATATATGTATTAAAAAATAGATATAATAGATATAATAGATATAGGTTTAAAATATAGACATAATAGATATAATAGATGTAGGTATAAAATATAGACATAATAGATATAATAGTTAAAGTTATAAAATAGAGACCTAATAGATATAATAAATATAGCTAAAAAATATAGACATAAGAGATATAATAGATATAGGTATAAAATATAGACATAATAGATATAATAGATATAGTTATAAAATATAGACAGAATAGATATAGTTATAAAATATAGACATAATAGATATAGGTATAAAATTTACACATAATAGATAGATATAGATATAAAATATAGACATAATAGATATAATAGATATAGGTATAAAATATAGATATAGTAGATATAGGTATAAAATATAGATATAATAGATATAATAGATATAGTTATAAAATATAGACAGAATAGATATATGTATAAAATATAGACACAATAGATATAGGTATAATATTTACACATAATAGATATAATAGATATAGGTATAAAATATAGACATAATAGATATAGGTATAAAATATAGACATAATAGATATAATAGATATAGGTATGAAATAAAGACATAATAGATATCATAGATATAGGTATAAAATACAGACAAAAGAGATGTAATAGACATAGGTATAAAATATAGACATAATAGATATGATAGATATCGGTATAAAATATAGACATAAAAGATATAATAGATATCGATATAAAATACAGATATAATATATATAGGTATAAAATATCGATATAATAGATATAGTAGATATACGTATAAAATATAGATATAACAGATATAGGTATAAAATATAGATATAATAGATATAATTATAAAATATACATATAATAGATATAATAGATAAAGGTATAAAATAGATATTGGTATAAAATATAGTTATAATAGATATAGGTATAAAATATAGATATAATAGATATAATAGATATAGGTATAAAATATAGACCTAATAGATATAATAGATATAGGTATCAAATATAGACGTAATAGATATAATAGATATATGTATACAATACAGGCATAATAGATATAATAGATATAGTTATAAAATATAGACATAATAGATATAATAGATATAGGTATAAAATATAGACATAATACATAGATATAGGTATAAAATATAGACATAATAGATACACGTATAAATATAGACATTAAGATACAATAGATATAGGTATAAAATATAGACATAATAGATATAGGTATAAAATATAGACATAATAGATATAATAGATATAGGTATAAAATACACACATAAGAGATATAAGTATAAAATATAGACACAAAGATATAATAGATATACTTATAAAATATACACAAAATAGATATAATAGATATAGGTGTACAATATACACATAATAGATATAGATATAAAATATAGACATAATATATAATTATAACATATAGACATAATAATAGATACAGGTGTAAAATATAGACATAATATATAGTTATAAATTATAGACATAATAGTTATAATAGATAAAGGTATAAAATACAGTCATAATACATATAATAGATATAGGTATAAAATAAACACATAATAGATATAATAGATGTGGGTATAAAAGATAGACAAAATAGATATAATAGACATAGTTATGAAATACAGACCTAATAGATATAATAGATATAGGTATAAAATATAGACATAATAGATATAGGTATAAAATATAGACATAATAGATATAATAAAAATAGGTGTAAAAAATAAACATAATAGATATAATAGATATAGGTATGTCTATATATTTTATACCTGTATAAAATATATAAAATAAAATACATTTTTTATAAAATATAAAAGGTACAAAATATAGATATAATAGATACAGGTACAAAGTATAGATATAATAGAGATAATAGATAGACAAAATAGATATAACAAATATAGGTATAAAATGCACATAGAATAGACATAATGGATATGGGTATCAAATATACATATAATAGATATAGGTATAAAATATAGATTTGGTTGACATAATAGATATAGGTATAAAATATAGACATAATAGATATAAAAGATATAGGTATAAAATATAGACATAATATAATACATAAAGACATAAAATATAGACATAATAGATATAATAGATATTGGTATAAAATATAGACATAATAGATATAGGTACAAAATATAGACATAATAGATATAATAGATATAGGTATAAAATATAGACATAAGTGTTATAGTAGATATAAGTATAAAATATATACATAGTAGATATAATACATATAGGTATAAAATAAAGACATAATAGATATAGGTATAAAATATAAACATAATAGATGTAATAGATATACGTATAAAAATATTGACATCATAGATATAACAGAAATAGGTATAAAATATAGACATAATAGATAAAATAGATACAGGTATAGTATATAGATATAATAGATGTAAGTATAAAATATAGATACAATAGATATAATAGATATACGTATAAAAAATAGATATAATAGATACAGGTATAAAATATAGACAATAGATAAAATAGATATAGATATGAAATATAAATATAATAGATATAATTAGAAAAAATATAAATATAATAGATAATCTTGATATAGTTAAAAAACATAGATATAATGTATATAGGTATAAAGTATGATTATAATAGATATAGGTATAATATAGACATAATAGATATAGGTACAATATTTAGACATAATAGATATAATAGATATAGGTACAAAATATAGACATAATAGATATTGGTATAAAATCAAGAAATAATAGATATAATAGATATAGGTATAAAATATAGTAATAAGAGATATAATACATATAGGTATGAAATATAGACATAATAGATATAATAGATATAGGTATAAAACATAGATTTAGTGGATATAATAGATATAGGCATAAAATATTGACATAATAGATATAATAGAGGTTGGTATAAAATATAGACATAATAGATACAACAGATATAGTTAAAATATAGACATAATGGATATAATAGATATAGGTATAAAATATAGACATAATAGATATGATAGACAGTTATAAAATATGGACATAATAGATATTATAGATAGAGGTATAAAATATAGACATAATGGATATAATATATAGACGTATAAAATATAGACATAATATATATAATAGATCTAAAATATAGACTTAATAGACATAATAGATATAGGTACAAAATATAGACATAATTGATGAAATAGATATAGACATAATAGATATAATAGATATAGTTATGAAATATAGATATAATAGATAAAATAGACATAGGTGTAAAACATAGACCTATTCGATATAGGTATAATATACAGACATAATAGATCTAATAGATAGAGGTATAAAATAAATACAAAATAGATACTATAGATATAGGTATAAAATATAGACATATTAGGTATAATAGATAGACGTATAAAATATAAACATAATGTATATAAGAGATATAGGAATCAAATACAGTTATAATAACTAGAGGTATAAAATATAGATATAATGGATATAATAGATATAGGTATAAAATAAACATATAATAGATAGATATAAGTATAAAATGTAGATATAATATATATAGATATAGTAAGAAAATAGAGATATTATAGATATATTTATAAAATATAGATATAATAGATATAATAGATATAGGTATAAAATATAGATATAATAGACATAATAGATATAATTATAAAATGTATATATAATAGAAATAATTGTAAAATATAGACATAATAGATATAGTTATAAAATATAGATATAATAGATATAATAGATATAGATATAAAATATAGATATAATAGATATAGATATCGTTATAAAATATAGATATAATAGATATAGATATAAAATATAGATATAAGTGATATAAGTATAAAATATAGATATAATAGGTATAGATATAAAATATTGATATAATAGATATAATAGACATAGGTATAAAATATAGACATAATAGATATAGGTATAAAATATAGGCATAATACATATAGGTATAACATATAGACAGAATAGATATAGGTATAAAATATAGACATAATAGATATAATAGATATAGTTATAAAATATACAAATAATAGATATAATAGATATAGGTATAACATAGAGACATAGTAGATATAATAGACATAGATATAATATATAGACATAATAGATATAATAGATATATGTATGAAATACAGAAATAACAGATATAATAGACATAGGTATAAAATATAGACATAATAGATATTATAGATATAGGTATAAAATACAGACCTAATAGATATACTAGATATTGGTATTAAACATAGACATAATAGATTTAGGTATACAATATAGACATAAAAGATATAATAGATATAGGTATAAAATATAGATAAATAGATATAATAGATATAGGTATAAAATATAGACACAATAGATATAATAGATATAGCAATAAAATATAGATATAATAGGTATAATACATATAGGTATAAAATATAGATATAATAAATACAGGTATAAAGTATAGATATAATACATATAATGATATTGTTATAAAACATAAATATAATATATTTAATAGATATAGATATAAAATTTAGATATCATAGATATAGATATAGGTTTAAAATATAAATATAATGGATATGATAGATATAGGTATAAAATAAATATGAAACAGATATGGCCATGAAATATAGACACAATAGATATAGATATAGTTAAAAAATATAGATATAATAGATATAATAGATGTACGTATAAAGGATAGATATAATATATGCAGGTGTAAAATATAGACAATTGATATAATAGATACAGGTATAAAATATAGATATAATAGATATAAAACATAAATATAATAGATAAAATAGATATAGGTACAAAATATTAATATAATAGATATAGGTATAAAATATAGTTATAACAGATGTAGGTATAAAATATAGATATAATAAATATAATAGATATAGGTATAAAATATAGAAATAATAGATATAATAGATATAGTTATAAAATATAGATATAGATATAATGGATATAGGTATCAAATATAGATATAACAGATATAGGTATAAAATATAGATATAGTGGATATAATAGACATAGGTAGAAAATACAGACATAATAGATATAATAGATACAGGCATAAAATATAGACATAATAGATTTAATAAATATAGGTATAAAACATAGACATAATAGATATAATAGATAGAGTTATAAAATATAGATATAATAGATATAGGTATAAAATATAGATTTAATAGATAGATAGACATAATAGATATAATAGATATAGGTATAAAATACAGATATATTAGATATAATGGATATGGGTATCAAATATACATATATTAGATATAGGTATAAAATATAGATATACTGGATATAATAGATATAAGTATAAAATATAGACATAATAGATATAATATAGGTATAAAATATAGACATAATAGATATAATAGATGAAGATATAAATTATAGACATAATAGATATAATAGATATTGGTATAAAATATAGACATAACAGATATACGTATAAAATAGAGACATAATAGATATAATAGATATAGGTATAAATATAGACATAAGAGGTATAATAGATATAGGTATAAAACCTATAGATAATAGATATAATAAATACAGGTATAATATATAGACCTAATAGATATAATATATATAGTTATAAAATACCGACATAATAGATGTAATAGATATAGCATAAAATATAGACATAAGAGGTATAATTCAAATAGGTGTATAATATAGACATAATAGATATAATAGATATAGGTATAAAATATACACATAATTGATATAGGTATAAAATATAGACATAATAGATATAGGTATAATATTTAGACATAATAGATATAATCGATATAGATATAAAATATAGACATAATAGATATAATAGATATAGGTATAATATATAGACATAATAGATATAATAGATATAGGTATAAAATATAGACATAATAGATATAGGTATAAAATACAGACATAATAGATATAGGTATAATATAGAGACATAATAGATATAATAAATAAAGGTATAAAATATAGACATAATAGATATAGGTATAAAATATAGAAATAAAGATATAATAGATATACGTATAAAATATACCCAGAATGGATATAACAGATATAGGTGTAGAATATAGACATAATAGATATAGATATAAAATATAGACATAATATTGATAATGCATATAGATATAAAATATAGATATAATATATAGTTCTAAAATATAGACATAATAGATATAATACATATAGGTGTAAAATATAGACATAATATATATTTATAAATATAGACATAATAGTTATAATAGATATAGGTATAAAATATAGACATAATAGATATAGGTATAATATTTAGACATAATAGATATAACAGATATAGTTAAAAAATATAGACACAATAGATATAGGTATAAAATAGGGACATAATACATATAATAGAGACAGTTATAAAATATAGACGTAATAGATATGATCGATATAGGTATAAAATATAGACATAATAGATATAATAGATATCGGTATAATATATATACATAATAGATATAATAAATACAGGTATAAAATATAGACATAATGGATACAGGTATAAAATATGGATATAATAGATATAATAGATAGCCATAATAGATATAGTAGATATAGGTATAAAATATAGATATAATACAAATAATCGATATGGGTATCAAATATACATATAATAGATATGGGTATAAAATATAGATATAGTGGATATAATACAAATAGGTATAAAATATAGACATTATAGATATATTAGATATAGATATAAAATATAGACATAATAGATATAATAGATAAAGATATGAAATGTAGACATAATAGATATAATAGATATTGTTATAAAATACAGACATAATAGATACAGGTTTAAAATATAGACATAATAGATATAATAGATATAGGTATAAGATATAGACATAAGAAGTATAATAGATATAGGTATAAAATATAGACATAATAGATATAATAGATATAGGTATAAAATATAGACATAATAGATATAGGTATAAAATGTAAACATGAAAGATAAAATAGATATAGGTATAAAATATAGACATAATAGACATAATAGAAATGGTTATAAAATATAGACATAATAGATATAATAGGTACAGGTAAAAAATATAGATATCATAGATATAAGAATAAAATATAGATATAAGAGATATAATAAATATACGTATAAAAAATAGATATAATAGATACAGGTATAAAATATAGACAATAGATATAATAGATATATGTATAAAATATAGATATAATAGCTATAATTATAAAAAATATAAATACAATAGATATAACTGATATAGGTAAACTACATATATATAATTTATATTGGTATGAAATATGGTTATAATAGATATAGGTATAAAATAGAGTCATAGAAGATATAATAGATATAGGTATAATATATAGACATAATATGATATATATAAGTATGAAATACAGACATAACAGATATAATAGACATAGGTATAAAATATAGACATAATAGATATTATAGATATAGGTATAAAATACAGACCTAATTGATATACTAGATATTGGTATTAAATATAGACATAAAAGATTTAGGTATAAAATATAGACATAATAGATATAATAGATATAGGTATAAAATATAGATAAATAGATATAATAGATATAGGTATAAAATATAGACACAATAGATACATTAGATATAGCTATAAATATAGATATAATAGGTATAATACATGTAGGTATAAAATATAGATATAATAAATATAGGTGTAAAGTATAGATATAATACATATAATAGATATTGTTATAAAATATAGATATAATATATATAATAGATATAGATATAAAATATAGATATAGATATAGACATAGGTTGAAAATATAATATAATGGATATAATAGATATAGGTATAAAATATAGATAAAACAGATATGGCCATGAAATACAGACAAATAGATATAGATATAGTTAAAAAATATAGATATAATAGATATAATAGATGTACGTATAAAGGATAGATATAATATATACAGGTATAAAATATAGACAATTGATATAATACATACAGGTATAAAATATAGATATAATAGTTATAATTATAAAACATAAATATAATAGATAAATAGATATAGGTATAAAATATAGATATAATAGATATAGGTATAAAATATACTTATAACAGATGTAGGTATAAATATAGATATAATAGATATAATAGATACAGGTATAAAATATGGACAATAGATATAATAGATATATGTATAAAATATACATATAATAGATATAATTATAAAAAATATAAATACAATAGATATAATTGATATACATAAAAAAACATAGATATGATGTATATAGGTATAAATATGGTTATAATAGATATAGGTATAAAATATAGATATAATAGATATAGGTATAAATATAGACATAATAGCTATAACAGATATAGTTTATAAAATATAGACATAAGAGTTATAATAGATATAGGTATAAAATATAGACATAATAGATATAATAGATATCGGTATAAAACATAGACATAATAGATATAATAGATATGCGTATACAATATAGACATAATAGATTTAGGTATAAAATATAGACATATTTGATATAATAGATATAGGTATCACATATAGATAAATAGATACAATAGATATAGGTATAAAATATAGACACAATAGATATAATAGATATAGGTATAAAATATAGATATAATAGATATAATAGATATAGTTATAAAATGTAGATATAATATATATAATAGATATAGATGCAAAATATAGATATAACAGATATAGATACAGGTATAAAATATAGATATAATGAATATAATAGATATAGGTATAAAATGTAGATATAACAGATATAGCTATGAAATAGAGACACAATAGATAGAGATATAGTTGTAAAATAAAGATAAAATAGATACACACATAAAAAATGGATATAATAGATATAATAGATATAGGTATAAAGTATAGATATAAAAGATATAATAGATATAGGCATAAAATATAGATATAATAGATATAATTATAAAATATAAATATAATAGATAAAATAGATAAAGTTATGAAATACAGATATAATAGATATCAGTGTAAAATATAGTTATAACAAATATAGGTTATAAATATAGATGTAATAGATATAATAGATATAGATATAAAGTATACACATAAATATATAATACATTAAGTATAAAATATACACAGAATAGATATCATAGCTTTAGGTGTAAAATATAGATATAATAGATAAAGGTATACAATACAGACCTAATAGATATAATCGATATAGGTATAAAATATAGACATAGTAGATATAATAGATATAGGTATAAAATATAGACATAAAATATAATAGATATACGTATAAAAATATACACAGAAATAGATATAATAGATACAGGTATAAAATATAGACATAATGATATGGTTATAAAATATAGAATAATAGATATAATAGATAGACATAATAGATATAATAGATATAGTTATAAAATATAGATATAATAGATATAATGGATATGGGTATCAAATATACATATAATAGATATAGGTAATAAAATATAGATATACTGGATATAATAGATGTAGGTAGAAAATATTGACATAATAGATATAGGTATAAAATATAGACATAATAGATATAATCGATGTAGTTATAAAATTAGATGTAATAGATATTATAGATATAGGTATAAATATAACATAATCGATATAATAGATATGGGTATAAAATATAGACATAAAAGATATAATAGATATAGGTATACAATATAGACATAATACACATACTAGATTTAGCTATAAAATACAGTTATAATAGATAAAGGTATAAAATATAGATATAGTACATATAGGTATCAAGTATAGACATAATAGATATAATAGATACAGTTATAAAATACAGACAAAATAGATACACGTATAAAATGTAGACATAATAGATATAATACATATAGGTATAAAATATAGACATAATAGTTATAGGTATAATATTGAGACATAATAGATATAATAGATATCGGTATAAAATATAGACATAATAGATATAATAGATACAGGTATAAATATAGACATAATAGATATAGGTATAAAAATACAGACATAATAGAGATACGTATAATATAGAGACATATTAGATATAATAGATATAGGTATAAAAAATAGACATTATAGAAATAATAGATATAGGTATAAATACAACACACATTATAGATATAATACATATAGCTATAAAATATAGACATAATAGATATAGGTATAAAATATACACATTAAAGATATAATAGATATACGTATAAAATATACCCACAATGGATATAATATATATAGGTGTAAAATATAGACGTAATAAATATAAATATAAAATATAGACATAATATTTCAATGGTACATGTCTAAAATATAGATATACTAATATTATTTATAAAATAACGACCTGATAGTAGGAAATAGAATAGGTTAAAATCTAGACATTCATATAAGTTATAAAATATAGCATTAATAGTATACTAATATAGGTATAAATATAACATATATAGATATACGTAATAGATTTTAACATATGATATAACAGATATAGTAAAAAAAATATAGACATAATAGACTATAATAGATATAGTATAAAATTAACAACATAAATAATCGATATAGGATATAAAATATGACATAAAAGATATAGGTATAAATAAGACATAATAGATATATAAATTAGTAGTTATAAAATATAGAGTATAAGATATTATAGAGAGGTATAATATTAAATCATAGATATAGATATATAGGGTATAAATATAGACAATAGATATAATAGTATAGTATGAAATACAGACATAATAGATTAATATGTAGGTATAAATAAGACATAATAGATATGATATATATAGGTATAAAATATAGACCTATAGTTTATATAGTATGGTATAAAATATAGACAAATAGATATAATAGATATGTTATAAAACATAGAAATAATATATAATAGTAAGTATAAAAATAGATGATTATAGATAGAGGTATAAAATATAGATATAATAGATGTAAGGATATGGATAATTAAATATAATAATATAGAATAGATAAAATATAGATATATGGAGATAATAATATAGGTATAAATCTAAATAATAGATATAATAGATATGAGTATAAATAATAGAGGACATAATAGATAATATATAAAGATATATAAAGTAGACATAAATGAATATATATGGATAACTATAGAATAATAGATTAAGGTATAAATATGAATAATAGATATAATAGATATAGGTATCAAATATAGACAGAAGAGGTATAATAGATATAGGTATAAAATATAGTCAATAGATATAATAGATATCGGTATAAAATGTAGACATAATAGATATAGGTATAAAATATAAACATAATAGATATAATAGATATAGGTATAATATATAGACATAATAGACAATATAGATATAGTTATAAATTATAGGCATAATAGATATAATAGATACAGGTATAAAACATAGATATAGATATAAGTATAAAATATAGATATAAGAGATATAATAGATATACGTATAAAAAGTAGATATAACAGATACAGCTATAAAATATAGACAATAGATATAATAGATACAGGTATAAAATATAGATATAATAGATATAATTATAAGAAATATAAATACAATAGATATAATTGATATAGGTGAAAAACAAAGATATAATGTATATAGGTATAACATATGGTTATAATAGATATAATTATAAAATATATATATAATAGATATAGTAGATATAGGTATAAAATATAGACACAATAGCTATAACAGATAGAGTTATAAAATATAGACATAATAGTTATAATAGATATAGGTATAAAATATAGACATAATAGATATAGGTACAATATTTAGACAGATAGATATAGATATAAAATATAGACATAATAGGTATAATAGATATCGGTATAAAATAGCGACATAATAGATATAATACATATGGGTATAAAATATAGACATAATAGATATAATAGATGTAGGTATAAAATATAGATATAATAGGTTTAATAGATATAGATATAAAATATAGATATAAGAGATATAGGTATAAATATATATATAATATATATAATAGATATAGTTATAAAATATAGATATAATATATATAATAGATATTGATATAAAATATAGATATAATAGATATAGATATAGGTATAAAATATAGATATAATGGATATAATAGATATAGGTATAAAATGTAGATATAACAGATATAGCTATGAAATATAGACACAATAGATAGAGATATAGGTGTAAAACAAAGATATAATAGATATAGGTATAAAAAATGGATATAATAGATATAATAGATATAGGTATAAAATATAGACATAATAGATGTAATAGATATAGGTATAAAATATACACCTAATAGATATAATAGATAAAGGTATAAAATATAGACATAATAGATATAATAAATATAGGTATAAAATATAGACATAAGAGATATAATAGATATAGGTATAAAATATAGACAATAGATATAATAGATACACGCATAAAATATAGACATCATAGATATAATAGATATAGGTACAAAATATAGATATAATACATATAGGTATAAAATAAAGATATAATAGATATAATAGATATATGTATAAAAAATAGATATAATAGATACAGGTATAAAATATTGACAATAGATATAATAGTTATAGGTATAAAATATAGATATAATAGATATAATTATAAAATATAAATATAATAGATAAAATAGATATAGGTAAAAAATATAGATATAATGGATATAGATATAAAATATGGTTATAATAGATATAAGTATAAAAGATAGATATAATAGATATAATGGATATAGGTATCAAATATAGATATAATAGATATAGGTATAAAATATAGATATAGTGGATATAATAGATATAGGCATAAAATATAGACATAATAGATATAATAGATATAGGTATAAAATACAGACATAATAGATATAATAGATAAAGATATAAAATATAGACATAATAGATATAGGTATAAAGTATAGACACAATAGATATAACAGATATAGGTATAAAATATAGACATAAGAGGTATAGTAGATATATGTATAAAATGTAGACATAATAGATATAATCGATATAGGTATAAAATATATACATAATAGATATAGGTATAAAATATAAACATTATAGATATAATAGATATAGGTAGAAAATATAGACATAAGAGATATAATAGATACAGGTATAAAATATAGACATAATACATATAATCGATACAGGTATAAAATATAGACATAATAGATATAGGTATAAAGTATAGACATAATAGATATAATAGATATAGGTAAAAATATAGACATAATACATACAATAGATATAGCTATAAAATATAGACATAATAGATATAATAGATATAGGTATAAAATATAGACATAATAGATATAATAGACATAGGTATAAAATATAGACATAGATATAATAGATATAGGTACAAAATATAGACATAATAGATATAATAGATAAAGGTATAAAATATAGATATTATAGATATAGTTATAAAATATAGATATAATAGATATAATAGATATACGTATAAAATATAGATATAATAGATATAATTATAAAATAGAAATCTAATAGATATAATAGATATAGTTATTAAATATAGATATAAGAAATATAGGTATAAAATATAGTTATAATAGATATAGGTATAAAATATAGACATAATAGATACAATAGATATAGGTAGACAATATAGACATAATAGACATAAAAGATATAGGTATAAAATATAGACATAATAGATATAACAGATATAGGTAAAAAATATTGACAATAGATATTGGTGTAAAATATAAACGTAACAGATATAGGTATAAAATATAGACATAATATATATAGGTATAAAATATAGTCATTATAGATATAATAAATATAGGTATAAAATATAGACATAATAGATATAGATATAAAATATAGACATAATAGATATAATATATATAGGTGTAAAATATAGACATAATAGGTATAGGTATAAAATATAGACATAATACATATAACAGATATAGGTATAAAATATAGACATAAAAGATATAAGAGATATAGGTATAAAATATAGATATAGATATATTGGATATAGGTATCAAATATAGATATAATAGATATAGTTATAAAATATAGATTTAGTGGATATAATAGATATAGGTATAAAATATAGACATTATAGATATAATAGATAAAGGTATAAAATATAGACATAATAAATATAATAGATATAGGTATAAAATATAGGCATAATAGATATAATAGATAGAGGTATAAAATATAGACATAATAGATATAATTGATAGAGTTATAAAATATAGACATAATAGATATAATAGAGGGATAAAATGTAGACATAACAGATGTAATAGATATAGTTATAACATACTGACATAATATATATAATAGATATAAGTATAAAATATAAACATAATAGATATAATAGATATAGGAATAAAATATAGACGTAATAGATATCGGTATAAAATATAGACATAATAGATATAATAGATGTAGGTATTAAATATAGACATAATAGATATAGTAGATATAGGTATAAAATATAGACATAAGGGGGCGGAGCAAGATTGCCGAATAGGAACATCTCCAGTCTCCAACTCCCAGCGCCAGCGACACAGAAGACCGGTGATTTCTGCATTTTCAATTGAGGTACTGGGGTCATCTCACTAGGGAGTGCCGTACAATCGGTGCTGGTCAGCTGCTGTAGCCTGACCAGCGAGAGTTGAAGCAGGGCGAGGCATCGCCTCACCTGGAAGTGCAAGGGGGAAGGGAATCCGTTTTCCTAGCCAGGGGAACTGAGACACACAATACCTGGAAAATCGGGTAACTCCCACCCCAATACGGCGCTTTAAGCAAAGAGGCACACCCGGAGAATATATCCCAATCCTGGCCGGGAGGGTCCCACGCCCACGGAGCCTCCCTCACTGCTAACACAGCAGTCTGCCGCGATCTATGTGCAAGGCAGCAGCGAGGCTGGGGGAGGGGCGCCCGCCATTGCTGAGGCTTAAGTAGGTAAACAAAGCCGCTGGGAAGCTCGAATTGGGTGGAGCTCACAGGAGCTCAAGGAAGCCTGCCTGTCTCTGTAGACTCCACCTCTGGGGACAGCGCACAGCTGAAGAACAACAGGGGAAGCAGCGGGGGCCGGTGCAGACGCGAATGACTCTGTCTGACAGCTTTGGGGAGAGCTGTGGATCTCCCAACTCGGAGGTTGAGATCTGAGAACGGACAGACTGCCTGCTCAGGTGTGTCCCTGACCCCTGAGTAGCCTAGCTGGGAGAAATCCCCCACTAGGGGCAGTCTGACACCCCACACCTCACAGGGTGGAGTACACCCCTGAGAGGAAACTTCCAAAGGAAGAATCAGACAGGTACACTCGCTGTTCAGCAATATTCTATCTTCGGCAACCTCTGCTGCTGATACCCAGGCAAACAGGGTCTGGAGTGGACCTCAAGGAATCTCCAACAGACCAACAGACAGTCCTTCTGACTGTCAGAAGGAAAACTATCAAACAGGAAGGACACCTATACCAAAACCCCATCAGTATGTCACCATCATCAAAGACCAGAGACAGATAAAACCACAAAGATGGGGAAGAAGCAGGACAGAAAAGCTGGAAATTCAAAAAATAAGAGTGCATCTCCCCCTGCAAAGGAGCACAGCCCATCGCCAGCAACGGATCAAAGCTGGTCAGAGAATGACTTTGACGAGAGAAGAGAATGTTTATTGCGGCACTATTCACAATAGTAAAGACTTGGAATCAACCCAAATATCCATCTGTGACAGACTGGATTAAGAAAATGTGGTACATATACACCATGGAATACTATGCAGCCATAAAAAAGGATGAGTTTGCGTCCTTTGTAGGTACACGGAAGCAGCTGGAAACCATCATTCTTAGCAAACTATCACAAGAACAGAAAACCAAACACCACATGTTCTCACTCATAGGTGGGAACTAAACAATGAGATCACTTGGACTCAGGAAGGGGAACTTCACGCACTGGAGTCTATCATGGGGAGGGGGGAGGAGGGAGGGATTGCAATGGGGAGTTATACATGATATAAATGATGAATTGATGGGTGCTGACGAGTTGATGGGTGCAGCACACCAACATGGCGTAAGTATACATATGTAACAAACCTGCAAGTTATGCACATGTACACTAAAACTTAAAGTATAATTAAAAATAATAATAATTAATAAAAAAAAATATAGACATAATAGATATAATGGATATAAGTATAAAATACAGACAAAATAGATACACGTATAAAATATAGACATAACAGATATAATAGATATAGGTATAAAATATAGACATAATAGATATAGGTATAAAATACAGACATAATAGATACAATAGATAGAAGGATAAAATATGGACATAATGGATATAATAGAGGTATAAAATATAGATATAATAGATATAAGAGAGAGAGGTATAAAATATACACATAATAGCAATATTTAGGTATAAAATATTGACATAATATAGTTATAAAATATATATATAATAAATATAATAGATATAGGTATAAAATATAGACATAATAGATATGATAGACATACGTATAAAATATAGCCATAATAGATATAATAGATATAGGTATAAAATATAGACATAGTAGATATAGGTATAAAATATAGACATAATAGATATAATAGATATAGGTATGAAATACAGACATAATAGATATTATAGATAAAGTTATAAAATATAGACATAATAGATGTAATAGACATAGGTATAAAATATGCACATAATAGATATAACAGATATCGGTATAAAACATAGACATAAAAGATATAATAGATAGGGGTATAAAATATAGATATAATAGATATAGGTATACAATATAGACATAATAGATATAATAGATATACGTAAAAAATATAGATATAATAGATATAGTTATAGAGTATAGATATAATTGATATAATAGATATAGGTATAAAATACAGATATAATAGATATAAATATAAAACATAAATATAATTGATATAATAGATATCGGTATAAAATATAGTTGTAACAGATATTGGTATAAAATATAGATATAATAGATATAATAGACATAGGTATAAAATATAGACATAATAGATATAATAGATATAGATATCAAATAAAGACATAATAGATATAATAGATATAGGTATACAACACAGACATAATAGATATAATAGATATAGGTATGAAATATAGACATAATAGATATACGTATAAAATATAGACATAATAGATATAATAGATATACGTTTAAAATGTAGACATTATAGATATAGGTATAAAATACAGACAAAATCGATATAATAGATATAGGTATAATATTTAGACATAATAGATATAATAGATATCGGTAGAAAATATAGACATAATAGATAAAATAGATATAGGCATAAATATACACATAACAGATATAATAGATATAGGTATAAAATATAGACATAATAGATATAGGTATAAAATATAGACATAAAGATACAATATATATAGCTATAAAATATACACAGAATAGATATAATTGATATAGGTATAAAATACAGACATAAGAGATATACATATAAAATATAGACATCATATATATAATGGATATAGGTATAAAATATAGACATAATATATAGTTATAAAATATAAACAATAGATATAATAGAAATAGGGGTAAAATATAGACATAATAAATATAGGTATAAAATATAGACATAATAGATATAAAAGATATATGTATAAAATATAGACATAATAGATATAGGTATAAAATATAGACATAAGAGATACAATAGATAAAGGTATAAAATATAGTCATCATAGATATAATAGATATCGGTATAAAATATAGACATAATAGATAAAATAGATATCGGTATAAAATAAACACATAATAGATATAATAGGTAGAGGTGTAAAATATAGACATAATAGATATAATAGAGGTATAAAATATAGATAGTAGATATAATAGATCGAGGTATAAAATATAGCCATAATAGATATAATAGATAGAGGCATAAATTATAGACATAATAGATATAATGGATAGAGGTATAAAATATAAACATAATAGATATAATAGAGAGAGGTATAAAATATAGAAACAATAAATATAATGGAGGAATAAAATATAGACATAATAGATATAATAGATATAGGTATCAAATATCGACATAATTATAATAGATATAGGTATAAAATATAGACATAATAGATATAGGTACAAAATATAGACATAATCGTTATAATAGATATAGGTATGAAATATAGACATAATAGATATAATAGGTATAGGTATAAATTCTAGACATAATAGGTATAATTGATATAGGTATAAAATATAGACATAAAAGATATAATATGTATAGGTATAAAATATACACATAGTAGATATAATAGATATGGGTATAAAATACAGACATAATAGATATAATAGATATAAGTATAAAATATAGACATAATAGATACACGTATAAACACAGACAATATAGATATAACAGATATAGGTAGAAAATATAGACATAATATATACAATAGGTATAGGTATAAAATATAGACTTAATAGATACAGGTATTAAATATAGACATAATAGATATAATAGAAATAGGAATAAAATATATACATAATAGATATAATAGATATACAGACATAGGTATAAAATATATATATAACAGATATAAACGATATAATAGATATTGGCATAAACCACAGACATAATAGATTGAATAATATAGGTATAAAGTATAGATGTAATACATATAATACATGCAGGTATAAAATATAGATATAATAGATAGAGGTATAAAATATAGACATAATAGGTATAATAGATGTAGGTATAAAATATAGACATAGCAGAAATAATAGATATAAGTGTAAAATATAGAGATAATAGATATAATAAATATAGGTATAAAATATAGACAAAATCGATATAATAGAGGTATAAAATATAGACATAATGGATATATTAGATATAGGTATAAAATATAGACATAATATATACAATAGATATAGGTATAAAATATAGACTTAATAGATATAATAAATATAGGTACAAAATACAGACATAATAGATATAATAGATATAGGTATAAAATATAGACATAATAGATACAATATATATAGTTATAAAATACAGACATAATCGATATAATAGATACAAGTACAAAATATAGACATAATAGATATAATAGATATAGGAATAAAATATAGACATAATTGAAATAGGTATAAAATATAGACAAACTAGATATAAAAGATATCGGTATAAAATATAGACATAATAGATATAATAAATATTGGTATAAAATATAGACATAATGGATACAATAGATATATGTATAAGATATAGACATAATAGATATAATAGGTATAGTTATGAAATATAGACATAATAGATATAATAGATATATGTATAAGACATAGATACAATAGATACAATAGATGTAGGTATAAAATATAGACATAAGAGATATAATAGATATAGATATAAAATATAGACATAACAGATACAGGTGTAAAATATAGACATATTAGATATAATAATTATAGGTATAAAATATAGACATAATAGTTATAATAGATATAGGTATAAAATATAGACATAATAGATATAGATATAAAATATAGACATAATAGATTTAATAGTTATAGGTATAAAATATAGACATAATAGATATAATATATATAGGTAAAAAATATAGACATAATAGATAAAATACACATAGGTATAAAATATAGACATAATATATATAGGTATAAAATATAGACATAATAGATATAGGTATTAAACATAGACATAGATATAATAGTTATAGGTATAAAATATAAACTTAATAGATATAATAGAGATGCGTATAATATATAGACGTAATAGATAAAGTAGATATGGTGTAAAATATAGATATAGTAGATATAATAGACATAGGTATGAAATATAGACATAATAGATATAATAGATATAGGCATAAAATATAGACATAATAGATATAATAGATATAACTATAAAATATAGACATAATAGACATACGTACAAAACACAGACAAAATAGATATAACAGATAAAGGTATAAAATATAGACGTAATATATATAATAGATTTAGGTATAAAATATAGACATAATGGATACAATAGATATATGTATAAGATATAGACATAATAGATATAATAGGTATAGTTATGAAATATAGACATAATACATATAATAGATATATGTATAAGACATAGATACAATAGATACAATAGATGTAGGTATAAAATATAGACAAAATAGATATAATAGATATAGATATAAAATATAGACATAACAGATACAGGTGTAAAATATAGACATATTAGATATAATAATTATAGGTATAAAATATAGACATAATACATATAATATATGTAGGTATAAAATATAGACATAATAGATAAAATAGATATAGTTATCAAATATACACATAATAGATATAATAGATAGAGGTATAAAATATAGACATAATAGATATAATAGATATAGATATAAAATATAGACATAATAGATGTAGGTATCAAATATAGACATATTAGATATAATAGTTATATGTATAAAATACGGACATAATATAATACATATAGTTATAAAATATAGACAAAATAGATATAATAGATATAAGTACAAGAAATAGACATACTGGATATAATCGATATAGGTATAAAATATAGACATAATTGATATAGTTATAAAATATAGACATAATGGATATAATAGATATAAGTATAAAATATACACATAATAGATATAATAGATATAGGTATAAAATAAAGACATAATAGATATAATAGATATAGTTATAAAAATAGACATAATTGATATAATAGATATATGTACAAGATATAGACATATTCGATATAAAATATAGACATAATAGATACAATAGATATAGGTATGAAATATAGACATAATATATATAATAGATACAGATATAAAATATAGATAAAATAGATATAATAGTTATAAGTGTAAAATAAAGACATAATAGATATAGATATAAAATATATACATAATAGATTTCATAGATACAGGTATAAAATATAGACATAATAGATATAACAGATATAGGTATAAAATATAGACATTATAGATCAAATAGATATAGGTATAAAATATAGACATAATAGATATAGGTATAAAATATAGACAAAATAGATATAGGTATAAAATATAGACATATATATAATAGATATAGACATAAAATATAAACATAAAAGATATAATAGAGATGGGTATAAAATATAGACGTAATAGATATAATAGATATATGTGTAAAATATAGACATAGTAGATATCGTAGATATAGGTATAAAATATAGACATAATGGATATAACAGATATAGGTATAAAATATATACATAATGGATATAATTGATATAGGTATAAAATATAGACATAATCGATATAGGTATTAAATATAGACACAATAGATATAATAGAAATAGGTATACAATATAGACATAATAGATATAATAGATATAGGTATCAAATATATACATAATGGTTATAATACATATAGGTATGAAATATAGACATAAGAGATACAATAGGTATAGTTTTAAAACAAAGACAAAATAGATATAATAGATATAGGTATAAGATATGGACATAATAGATATAATAGATAAAGGTATAAAATATAGACATAATAGCTTTATTAGTTATAGGTATAAAACATTGATAATAGATATAGGTATAAAATATAGACATAATGGATATAATAGATATACGTATTAAATATAGACATAATAGATAAAATCGATATAGGTATAAAATATAGACAACAGATATCGATATAAAATATAGACATAATAGATATAGGTATAAAATATAGACATAGATATAATAGATATAGGCATGCAATGTAAAAATAATAGCTATAATAGAGATGTGTACAAAATATAGACGTCATAGATATAATAGATATAGTTGTAAAATATGGACATAGTAGATATAATAGATATAGGTATAAAATATAGATATAATAGATATAATAGGTATAGGTATAAAATATAGACATAATAGACATAATAGATGTAGGTATAAAATATAGACATAATAGATATAGGTATAACATATAGACATAGTAGATATAATAGAAATAGGTATAAAATATACACATAATAGATATAATAGATACAGGCATAAAATATAGACATAATAATTATAATAGATATATGTATAAATATAGACAAAATAGATATAGGTGTAAAATACAGACATAATAGATATAATAGATATAGGTATGAAATATAGATATAATAAATATAATAGGTATAGGCATAAAATATAGACATAATTGATATAATTGATATATGTATAAGATATAGACATAGTAGATATAATAGATATAGGGGTAAAATATAGACATAATAGATATAATAGATACATGTATAAGATATACACATAATCGATATGATAGATATAGGCATAAAATATAGACCTAATAGATATAATAGATATAGGTATAAAATATAGACATAATAGATATAATAGATACAGGAATAAAATATAGACATGATTGAAATAGGTATAAAATATAGACAAAAGAGATATAAAAGATATAGGTATAAAATATAGACATAATAGATATAATGGATATAGGTATAAAATATAGACAAAATAGATATAATACATATAGGTATAAAACACAGACATAATAGATATAATAAATATAGGTGTAAAATATAGACATAATAGATATAATAGATATATGTATAAGTTATAGATATAATAGACATAAAAGATATGGATATAAAATAGAGATATAATAGTTATAATAGGTATAGGTATGAAATATAATCGTAATAGATATAATAGATATATGTATAAGATATAGACATAATAGATACAATAGATATAGGTATAAAATATAGACATAATAGATATAAAAGATATAGGTATTAAATATAGACATAATAGATATAGGTATAAAATATAGACATATTAGATATAATAATTACAGGTATAATATATAGACATAAGAGATAGATACAGGTATAAAATATAGACATAATAGATATAGATATAAAATATAGATATAATAGATTTAATAGATATACGTATAAAATATAGACATAATAGATATACTAGATATAGGTACAAAATATAGACATAATAGATAAAATAGATATAGGTATAAAATATAGACATAGTAGATATAGGAATAAAATATAGACAAAATAGATATAGGTATAAAATATAGACATAGATATAATAGATATAGGAATAAAATGTAAAAATAATAGATATAATAGAGATGGGTATAAAATACAGGCGTAATAGATATAATAGGTATACGTGTAAAATACAGACATAATAGATATCATGAATATAAGAATAAAATATACACATAATAAATATAATATATATAGGTACAAAATATAGACATAATACATATAGGTATAAAATATAGACATAACAGATATTATAGGTATAGTTATAAAATATAGACATAATACATATAGGTATAATATATAGACACAATATATATAATAGATACAGGTAAAATATAGACCTAATAGACATAGTTATAAAATATAGACATAATAGATATAATTGGTATAGGGATAAAATATAGATACAATAGATATAATAGATACAGGTATAAAATATACATATAATAGGTATTATAGAAATAGATATAAAATATATAAATAATAGATATAATCGATAAAATATATATTGGCATAAAATACAGATATAATAGATAGAATAATATAGGTATAAACTATAGATGTAATACATATAATAGATACAGGTATAAAATATAGGTATAATAGATATAGGTATAAAATATAGACATATTAGATATAATAGATAATGGTATAAAATATAGACAAATTAGATATAATAGTAATATGTATAAAATATAGACATAATAGGTATAGATATAAAATATAGACATAATAGATATAGGTATGAAATAGAGACATATGAGATATAATAATTATAGGTATAAAATATAGACATAATAGATATAATAGATATAGGTATAAAATATAGACAAGAGATATAATAGATATATGTATAACATATAGATATAATAGATATAATGGATATAGGTATCAAATATAGATAGAATTGATATAGGTATAAAATATAGATATAGTGGATACAATGGATAAAGGCATAAAAAATAGACATAAGATATAATAGATATAGGTATAAAATACAGACATAATAGATATAATAGATAGAGGTATAAAATATAGACATAAGAGATATAATAGATATAGGAATAAAATATAGACATAATTGAAATAGGTAAAATATATAGACAAAATAGATATAGGTATAAAATGTAGACATAGATATAATTGATATAGGTATAAAATATAAACATAATAGATATAATAGAGATGGGTATAAAATATAGACGTAATAGATATAATAGATATAGGTGTAAAATATAGACATATTAGATATAATAAATATAGGTATAAAATATAGACATAATAGATATAATAGATATAGATATAAAATATAGACATAATAGATATAGGTATAAAATATAGACATATTAGATATAATAATTATCGGAATAAAATATAGACATAAGAGATATAATAGATATAGGTATAAAATATACAGAAAATAGATAAAATAGTTATAGGTATAAAATATACGCATAATAGATATAGATATAAAATATAGACATAATAGGATTAATAGAAATAGGTATAAAATATAAACAAAATAGATATAACAGACATAGGTATAAAATATACACATAATAGATATAGGTATAAAATACAGACAAAATAGATATAGGTATAAAATATAGATATAGATATAATCGATATTGGTATAAAATATAAACATAATAGATATTATAGAGATGGGTATAAAATATAGACGTAATAGATATAATAGATATAGGTGTAAAATGCAGACACACTAGATATAATAGATATAGGTATAAAATAAAGACATAATGGATATAATAGATATAGGTGTAAAATATAGACATAATAGATATAATAGATAAAGTTAAAAAATATACACATAATAGATATAATAAATATAGGTATAAAATATAGACATAAGAGATATAATAGATATAGGTATAAAATATAGACATAATAGATATAATAGATATAGGTATAAAATATAGACATAATAGATATAGGTATTAAATATAGACATAATAGATATAATAGAAATAGGTATTAAATATAGACATAATAGATATAATAGATATAGGTAACAATAATAATAGATATAGGTATAAAATATAGACACAATAGATATAGGTACAAAGTATAGACATAATGGTTATAATAGATACAGGTAAGAAATATATACATAATACATATAATAGGTAAAGGTTTAAAATAAAGACATAATAGATATAATAGATATAGGTATAAGATATAGACATATTAGATATAATAGATATAGGTATAAAATATAGACATACTAGCTTTAATAGACATAGGTATAAAACATTGATATAATACATATAATAAATACAGGTATAAAATACAGACATAGTAGATATAATAGATATTGTAATAAAATATAGACATAACAGATAAAATATATATAGATAAAAAATATAGACATAATAGATATAACAGATATAAGTAAAAAATATGGACATACTAGATATAGGTATCAATACAGACATAATAGATATAATAGATATAGGTATTAAATATAGACATAATACATATAAGAGATATACTTATAAGATATAGACATAATAGATATAATAGATATAGATATAAAATATAGACATAATAGATATAATAGGTAAAGGTATGAAATATAGACATAATATATATAATAGGTATATGTATAAGATATAGACAAAGTAGATGCAATAGATATAGGTATAAAATAGAGACATAATAGATATAGTAGATATAGATATAAAATATAGACATAATAAATATAGGTATAAAATATAGACATATTAGATATAATAATTATAGGTATAAAATATAGACATGATATATATAATAGATATAGGTATAAAATATAGACATAATACATATAATAGATATAGGTATAAAATATAGACATAATAGATATAGGTATAAAATATAGACATAATAGATATAATAGATATAGGGATAAAATATAGACATAATAGATATAGGTATTAAATATAGACATAATAGATATAATAGAAATAGCTATAAAATATAGACATAATACATATACTAGATATAGGTATCAAATATAGACATAATAATTACAATAGATATAGGTATAAAATATAGACATAATAGATATAGGTACAAAATATAGACATAATGCTTATAATAGATATAGGTATGGAATACAAACATTAGAGATATAATAGGTATAGTTTTAAAATGAAGACATAATAGATATAATAGATATAGTATAAAATATAGACATAATAGATATAATAGATATAGGTATAAAATAGAGACATAATATATATAATAGACACAGGTATATAATATTGACATAATAGAAATAGGTAAAAAATATAGACAAAATAAATATAAAAGATATAGGTATAAAATATAGATATAATATATAAGGGTATAAAATACAGACACAATTGATATAATAGATATAGGTATAAAATAGAGACATAATAGATATAATAGATATAGGTATAAAATATAAACATAATAGATATAATAGATATAGGTGTAAAATATTGATATAATAGATATAGGTATAAAATATAGAAAAAAAGATATAATAGTTATAGGTATAAAATATAGACTTAATAGATATAGATATAAAATATAGACACAATAGATTTAATAGATATAGTTACAAAACATAGACGAAATAGATACAACAAAGATAGGTATAAAATACAGACATAATAGATAAAATAGATATAGGTATAAAATTTAGATATAATAGATACAGGTATAAAATATAGACATAGATATAATAGATATAGGTGTAAAATATAAACCTAATAGATATAATAGAGATGAGTATAAAATATAGACGTAATAGATATAATAGATATAGGTGTAAAATATAGACATAGTAGATATAATAGATATAGGTATAAAATATAGACATAATGGATATGACAGATATAGGTATAAAATATAGACATAATAGATATAGTTATAAAATATAGACAAAATAGATATGGGTATAAATTATAGACATAGATATAATAGATACAGGTATAAAATATAAACATAATAGATATAATAGAGATGGGTATAAAATATTGACGTAATAGTTATACTAGATATAAGGGGAAAATACAGACATAGTAGATATAATAGATATAGGTATAAATTATAGACATAATGCATATAAAACATATAGGTATACAATGTAGACATGACAGATATAATACATATGGGTATAAAATATATACATAATTGATATAGGAATGAAATACAGACATAATAGATATTATAGAAATAGGAATAAAATATAGACATAATAGATATCCGTATAAAATATAGACATAATGGATATAATAGATATAGGTATAAAATATAGACATAATAGATGTAGGTATAAAATATAGACAGAGTAGATATAATAGATATGGGTATAAAATATAGACATAATAGATATCGGTATAAACTATAGACATAATAGATATAATAGATATATGTATAAGATATAGACATAATAGATATCATAGATATAGGTATAAAATATAGATATAATAGATACAAGTGATATAGGTATAAAATGTAGACATAATAGGTATAATAGATATAAGTATAAGATATAGACATAATAGATATAACAGATACAGATATAAAATATAGACATAATAGATATAATAGGTATAGGTATGAAATATAGACATAATAGATATAATAGACATATGTATAGGAGGTAGACAAAATAGATAAAATGGATATAGGTATAAAATATAGACTTAATAGATATAATAGATAGAGGTATAAAATATAGACATAATAGATATAATAGATATAGATATAAAATATAGACATGATAGATATAGGTATAAAATATAGACATATAAGATATAATAGTTATAGGTATAAAATATGGACATAATAGATAAAATAGATATAGATACAAAATATAGACATAATAGATATAATAGATATAGGTATAAAATATAGAAATAGTAGATATAATAGATATAGGTATAAAATATAGACATAATAGATAACGGAAAAAATATAGCTATAATAGATATAATAGATATAGGTATAAGGTATAGACATAATAGATATAATAGATATAGGTATTAAATATAGACATAATAGTTATAATAGAAATAGGTATAAAATATAGACATAATACATATAATAGATATAGGTATCAAATATAGACAAAATAATTATGATAGATACAGGTATAAAATATAGACATAATGGATATAGGTACAAAATATAGACATAATGGTTATAATACATATAGGTATGAAATATACACATAGTAGATATAATAGGTATAGGTTTAAAATAAAGACATAATAGATATAGGTATAAAGTATAGACATAATAGATATAACAGATATAGCTATAAAATAGAGACATAATATATATAATCCATATAGTTATAAAACATAGACATAATAGATATATTTATAAAATATAGACATAATAGATATAATAGATATAGGTATCAAATATAGATATAATAGATATATGTATGAAATATAGGCATAACAGAAAAAATAGATATAGATATAAAATACAGACATAATAGATAAAATTGACATACGTATGCAATATAGACATAACAGATATAGGTATAAAATATAGACATAACAGATATAATAGAGATGGGTATAAAATATCGACGTAATAGATATAATAGATATAGGTGTAAAATATAGATATAATAGATATAACAGATATAAGTATAAAATATAGACATAAAAGATATAATATGTATGGTTATAAAGTATACACCTAATAAATATAATAGAAATAGGTATAAAATACAGACATAATAGATATAATAGATATAAGTATAAAATATAGACGTAATAGATATACGTATAAAATAGAGACAAAATAGATATAACAGATATAGGTATAAAATATTAACATAATATATATAGTAGATATAGGTATAAAATATAGACATAATAGATATAATAGATATACGTATAAAATATAGACATAATAGATACAATAGCTATACGTTTAAAATATAGATATAATAGATATAATAGATATAGGAATAAAATATAGATATAATAGCTATAGGTACAAAACACAGATATAATAGATGTAATAGATGCAGGTATAAAATATAGACATAAAAGATATAATAGATATAGGAATAAAATACAAATAAAACAGATATAGGTATAAAATATAGACATAACAGACATAATAGATATACGTATAAAATATAGACATAATAGATATAGGTATAAAATGTAGACATTAGAGATATAATATAGGTATAAAATATAGACATAAAATCTATAATAGATATAGGTATAAAATATAGACATAATAGTTATAATCCATATAGGTATAAAATATAGACATAGTAGATATAGGTATAAAATATAGACATAATAGATATAATTAATAAAGGTCTAAAATATAGACATAATAAATATAATAGATATAGGTACAAAATATATACATAACACATATAGGTATAAAATATAGACATAATAGATATAATAGGTACAGTTATAAAACATAAACATAATAGATATAGGTATAAAATATAGTCACAATACATAAAATAGATATAGGTATAAAATATAGACATAATTGATATAGTCATAAAATATAGACATAATAGATATAAGAGATATAGTTATAAAATATAGATACAATAGATATAATACATATAGGTATGAAATATAGATATAGGCCGGGCGCGGTGGCTCAAGCCTGTAATCCCAGCACTTTGGGAGGCCGAGGCGGGCGGATCACAAGGTCAGGAGATCGAGACCATCCTGGCTGACACGGTGAAACCCCGTCTCTACTAAAAAATACAAAAAACTAGCCGGGCGAGGTGGCGGGCGCCTGTAGTCCCAGCTACTCGGGAGGCTGAGGCAGGAGAATGGCGTAAACACAGGAAGCAGAGCTTGCAGTGAGCCGAGATCGTGCCACTGCACTCCAGCCTGGGCGACAGAGCGAGACTCCGTCTCAAAAAAAAAAAAAAAAAAAAAAAAAAAAAAAAAAAAAAAAAAAAAAAAAAAAAGAAATATAGATATAATAGATATTGCACACATAGGTATAAAAGATATATATAACAGATATAATCGATATAATACATATTGCCATAAAACACAGACATAATAGATAGAATAATATAGGTATAAAGTATAGATGTAATACATATAATAGATGCAAGTATAAAATATAGATATAATAGATATAGGCATAAAATATAGACATAATAGGTATCATAGATATAGGTATAAAATATAGACATAGCAGAAATAATAGATATAAGTGTGAAATATAGAGATAATAGATATAATAGATATAGGTATAAAATATAGACAAGATCGATATAATAGATACAGGTATAAAACATAGACATAATAGATATAATAGATATAGGTATAAAATATAGGTATAATCGATATAGGTGTAAAATATAGATATAATGGATATAATATATATAGGTATAAAATATAGATATAATAAGTATAGGTATAAAATGTAGATATAATAGATATAATAGATATAGGCATACAATATAGATATTATAGATATAGGTATAAAATGTAGATATTATAGATATAATAGATATAGTTATAAAATATAGATACAATACATACAATAGATAAAGGTAAAAAATATAGGCATACTAGATATAATAGTTATCGTGATAAGATACAGATATAGTAGACATAATAGATAGTGGTATAAAATATATACCTAATAGATAAAGTAGATACAGATAAAAATATAGACATAATACATATAATAGATATAGGTTTAAAATATGGACATAATAGATATAATAGATATAAGTATAGAATATAGACATAATAGATATAATACACATAGGTATAAAATATAGACATAGTAGATATAACAGTGAGAGGTATGAAATATGGATATAATAGACATAGGTATAAAATATAGACATAATAGATCCAATACATACAGGAATAATATATAGAGATAATAGATATAATAGACATAGGTATAAAATATAGACATAATAGATATAGGTATAAAATATAGACATAAGAGACATAATAGAAATAGGTATAAAATATAGACAATAGATATAATAGATATAGGAATAAAATATAGACATAATTGAAATAAGTATAAAATATAGACCAATAGATATAAAAGATATAGGTATAAAATATAGACCTAATAGATATAATAGATATAGGTATGAAATATAGACCTAATAGATATAATAGATATATGTATAAGATATAGACATAATCGATATAATAGATATAGGTGTAAAATATAGACATAATAGATATGATAGATATAGGTATGAAATATAGACATAATCGATATAGTATATATATGAATAAAATACAGACATAATTGAAATAAGTATAAAATATAGACAAAATAGATATAAAAAATATAGGTATAAAATATAGACATAATAGATATAATAAATATAGGTATAAAATATGGACATAATAGATATAATAGATATATGTATAAGATATAGACATAATAGATATAATACATATAGATATAAAATATAGACATAATAGATATAATAGGTATAGGTTTCCAAAATAGACATAATAGATATAATAGATATAGGTATAAGATATAGACATAAGAGATACAATAAATATAGGTATAAAATATAGACATAATAGATATAATAAATATAGATATAAAATATAGACATAATACATATAGGTATACAATATAGATATATTAGATATAATAATACTAGTTATAAAATGTATACATAATAGATATAATAGATATAGGTATTAAATACAGAAATAATAGCTATAGATATAAAATACAGACATAATAGTAATAATAGATATAGGCATAAAATATAGACATAATAGATATAATCCATATAGGCATAAAATATAGACATAATAGATATAGGTATAATATACAGACATAATAGATATAATTAATAAAGGTCTAAAATATAGACATAATAAATATAATAGATGTAGGTACAAAATATAGTCATAATACATATAGGTAAAAAATATAGACCTAATTAATATAATAGGTATAGTTATAAAATATAAACATAATATATATAGGTATAAAATATATACACAATATATATAATAGATGTTGGTAGAAAATATAGACATAATAGAGAGAGTTACAAAATATAGACATAATTGATATAATATATATAGGTATAAAATATAGATACAATAGATATAATAGATATAAGTATAAAATATAGATTTAATAGATATTATAGACATAGGTATAAAATATATATATAATAGATATAATCGATATAATAGATATTGGCATAAAATACAGATATAATAGATAGAATAATATAGGTATAAACTATAGATGTAAGATATATAATATATACAGGTATAAAGTATTGATATAACAGATATAGGTATAAAATATAGACATATTAGATATAATAGACACAGGTATAAAATATAGACAAAATAGATATAATAGATATAGGTATAAAATATAGAAATAATAGATATAATAGATATATGTATAAGATATAGACATAATCGATATCATAGATATAGGTATAAAATATATACAAAATAGATATAATAGATATACGTATGAAATATAGACATAATAGATATAACCGATATAGGTATAAAATATAGACATAATAGATATAATAGATATAGGAATAAAATATAGACGTAATTGAAATAGGTATAAAATATAGACAAAATAGATATAAATATAAGTATGAAATATAGACATATTAGATATAATAGATATATGTATAAGATGTAGACATCACAGATAAAATGGATATAGGTATAAAATATAGACTTAATAGATATAATAGATAGAGGTATAAAATATTGACATAATAGATATAATAGATATAGGTATAAACTATAGACATAATAGATATAGGTATAATATATAGACAATAGATATAATAGATATAGGTATAAAATATAGACATAATAGGTATAATAGATATAGGTATAAAAAATAGATATAATAGATATTATCGACAGGTATAAAATATATATATAATAGATACAATCGATATAATAGATATTGGCATAAAATACAGATATAATGGATAGAATAATATAGGTGTAAGTATAGATGTAATACATATAATAGATACAGGTATAAAATATAGATATAATAGATATGGGTATAAAATATAGACATAATAGACATAATACTTATAGGTATAAAATATATACATGATAGATATAGATATAAAAGATAGACATAATAGATATAGGTATAAAATACAGACATATAAGTTATAATAATTATAGGTATAAAATATAGACATAATAGATATAATAGATATAGGTATAAAATATAGACAAAATAGATATAATAGTTATAGTTATAAAATAAGGACATAATAGATATAGATATAAAATATAGACATAATAGATTTAATAGATATTGGTATAAAATATATACATAATAGATATAATAGATATAGGTATAAATATAGACATAATAGATAAAATAGATATAGGTATAAAATATAGACATAATAGATACAGGTATAAAATATAGACAAAATAGATATAGGTATAAAATATAGACATAGATATAATAGATATAGGTATAAAATATAGACATAATATATAGAGGTATTAAATATAGACATAATAGATATAATAGAAAAAGGTATAAAATATAGATATAATATATATAGGTATGAAATATAGACATAATATATTTAATAGATATAGTTATAAAATATAGACACAATAGATATAATAGATATAATAGATATAGATATAAAATATAGACATAATAGATATAATAGATATAGGTATCAAATATAGATATAATAGATATATGTAAAAAATATAGGCAAAAGAGATATAATAGATATAGGTATAAAATACAGACATAATAGATAAAATTGACATGCGTATGAAATATAGACATTATAGGTATAGGTATAAAATATAGACAAAATAGATATAGGTATAAAATGAAGACATAGATATAATAGATGTAGGTATAAAATATAACCATAATAGATATAATAGAGATGGGTATAAAATATCGACGTAATAGATATAATAGATATAGGTGTAAAATATAGACATAGTAGATATACTAGATATAGGTATAAAATATAGACATAATGGATATAATAGATATAGGTGTAAAATATAGACACAATAGATATAATAGATAGAGGTATAAAATACAGACATAATAGATATAATAGATATAAGTATACAATATAGACACAATAGATATACGTATAAAATACACACAAAATAGATATAACAGATATAGGTATAAAATGTAGACATAATACATATAATAGATATAGGTATAAAATATAGACGTAATAGATATAATAGTTATTGGTATAAAATATAGACATAATAGATATATGTATAAAATATAGATATAGTAGATACAATAGTTGTAGTTATAAAATATAGACATAATAGATATAGGTGTAAAATATAGACATAATAGATATAAGCGATATGGTATAAAATATAAACATAATAGATATAGGTATAAAATGCAGACATAATAGATATAACAGGTATAGGTATAAAATATAGTATAATTGATATAATAGATAAAGGTATAAAATATAGACATAATAGATATAGGTATAAAATATAGACATAATCGATATAACAGATATAGGTATGAAATATAGACATAAGAGATATAATTGATATAGGTATAAAACGTAGACATAACAGATATGATATATATGGGTATAAAACATAGATATAATACATATGATATATACAGGTATGAAATATAGACATAGTAGATATAATAGATACAGGTATAACATATAGACATAATAGATATAGGTAAAAAATGTAGACATAATGGATAAAATAGATATAGGTATAAAATATAGACATAATGGATACAGGTATAAAATATAGACTGAATAGATACAACAGTTATAGTTATACAATATAGAGATAATAGTTATAATAGATATAGGTATAAAATATAGACATAATAGGTATAGTTATAAAATAAAGACATAATAGATATATGTATAAAATACAGACATCATAGATATAGGTATAATATACAGACATAATAGATATAATAGATATAGGTGTAAAATACCGACATAAAAGATATAATGGATACATGTGTAAAATATAGACATAAAAGATATAATAGATATAGGCATAAAATGTAGACATAATAGAGATAGGTAT
Source organism: Rhinopithecus roxellana (assembly GCF_007565055.1). Taxonomy (NCBI): domain Eukaryota; kingdom Metazoa; phylum Chordata; class Mammalia; order Primates; family Cercopithecidae; genus Rhinopithecus; species Rhinopithecus roxellana. The sequence continues at coordinate 62,753 of NW_022142497.1, forward strand.
AAAATATAGATATAATAGATACAGGTATAAAATATAGACATAAGATATATGATAGATATAGGTGTAAAATATAGACATAATAGACATAGCTATAATATTTAGACATAATAGATATAATAGACATAGGTATAAAATATAAACATATATATAAAATAGATGTGGTATAAAATATACACATAATAGATATAATCGATATAGGTGACAAATATAGACATAATAGATATAGGCATTAAATAGAGACAAAATAGATATAATAGATATAGTTATAAAATTTAGACGTAATAGATATTATAGATATAGGTATGAAATATAAACATAAAAGATATAATAGATATAGGTATAAAATATAGACATAATATATATAAGAGATATAGGTATAAAATATAGACATAATAGATATAAGAGATACAGGTATAAAATATAGATATAATAGATATAGGTATAAAATATGGATATAATAGATATAATAGGTAGACATAATAGATATAATAGATATAGGTATAAAAGATAGATACAATAGATATAATGGATATGGGTATCAAATATACATATAATATATATAGGTATAAAATATAGATATAGTGGATATAATAGATATAGTTATAAAATATAAGCATAATAGATATAATAGATATAGGTATAAAATATAGAGATAATAGATATAATAGATAAAGGTATAAAATATAGACATAATAGATATAATAGATATCGGTATAAAATATAGACATAAAAGATATAATAGATAGGGGTATAAAATATAGATATAATAGATATAGGTATAAAATATCGATATAATAGCTATAATAGATATACGTATAAAATATAGATATAATTGATAAAGGTAAAAAATATAGATATAATAGATATGATAGATTTAGGTATAAAAAATAGATAAAATAGATATAATAGATATAGGTATCAAATATAGACATAATAGATATAATAGAGGTATACAATACAGACATAATAGATATAATAGATATAGGTATACAATACAGACATAATAGATATAATAGATATAGGTATAAAATATAGACATAATAGATATAATACATAAAGATATAAAATATACACATAATAGATATAGGTATAAAGTATGGATACAACAGATATAATAGTTATAGGTATAAAATATAGACATAATAGATATAATAGATATCGGTATAAAATATAGACATCATAGATATGGGTATAAAATATAAACATAATAGATATAATAGATGTAGGTATCAAATATAGATATAAGAGATATATGTATAAAATATAGACATAATAGATATAATAGATATAGGTAAAAATATAGACATAATAGATATACGTATAAAGTATAGACATAATAGATATAATTGATATACGTATAAAATATAGACATAATAGATATAGGTATAAAATATAGACATAATAAATATAGTAGATATAGGTATAAAATATTGACATAATAGATATAATAGATACAGGTATAAAATATAGACATTATAGATATAGGTATAAAATATAGACATAAAGATATAACAAATATACGTAAAAAATATACACAGAATAGATATAATAGATAAAGGTGTAAAATGAAGACATAATAGATACAGATATAAAATAAAGACATAATATATATAATGGATATAGATATAAAATATAGACATAATATATAGTTATAAAATATAGATATAATAGATATAATAGATATAGGTATAAAATATACACATAATAGATATCATCGATATAGGTATAAAAAATAGACATAATAGATAAAGGTAAAAAATAAAGATACAATAGATATAATAGATATAGTTATAAAATATAGACGTAATAGATATTATAGATATAGATATAAAATATAGACATAATAGATATACGTATACAATATACACATAGTTGATATAATAGATATAGGTATAAAATATAGGCATAATATAGATATACAATGTAGACATCATAGATATGACAGATATAGATATAAAATATAGACATAATAGATATAATAGATATAGGCATAAAATATAGACATAATAGATAAAATAGATACAGGTAGAAAATATAGATACAATAGATATAGGTATAAAATATAGATACAATACATATAATAGATATATGTATAAAAAATAGATATAATAGATACAGGTATAAAATAGAGACAATAGATATAATAGATATAGGATTGAAATATAGATATAATAGATATAATTATAAAATATAAATATAATAGATATAATACATATAAGAAAAAAATACAGATATAATGGATATAGGTATAATTTTTTGTTAAAATAGATATAAGTATGAAATATAGATATAATAGATATAATAGATATAGGAATAAAATATAGACATAATAGATATGATAGATATATGTATAAAATATAGATATAATAGATATAATGGATATAGGTATAAAAGACAGATATACTAGATATATGTATAAAATATAAACATAATACATATAATCGCTACAGGTATAAAATATAGACATAACAGACATAGGTATAAAGATTACACATAATAGATATATTAGATATAGGTATAAAATATAGACACAATAGGTATAGGTTTAAAATACAGACATAATATATATAATAGATACAGGTAAAGAATATAGACAGAATAGATATAATAGATATAGGTATTAAATATAGACATAATAGATATAATAGAAATACGTATAAAATATAAATATAATAGATATAGATATAAAATATAGATAAAATAGATACAGGTATAAAATATAGATATAATAGATATAATTATAAAATATAAATATAATACATATAATAGATATAGGTATTAAATATAGACATAATAGATATAATTGACATAGGGATAAAATATAGACATAATAGATATAATAGATATAGGTATAAAATACAGACATAATAGATATAATGGATACAGGTACAAAATATAGATATAATAGATATAGGTATAAAATATAGATATAATAGATATATGTATAAAAAATAGACAAAATAGATACAGGTATAAAATATAGACAATAGATATAGTAGATATAGGTATAAAATATAGATGTAATAGATATAATTATAAAATATTAATATAATAGATATAATAGATGCAGGTAAAAAATATAGATATCATGGATATAGGTATAAAATATGGTTATAATAGATATAAGTATAAAATATAGATATAATAGATAAAATAGATATAGGCATAATATATAGACATAATACATATGATAGATATATGTAGAAAATATAGATATAGTAGATATAATGGATATAGGTATCAAACATAGATATAATAAATATAGGTATAAAATACAGACATGATAGATATGATAGATATAGGTATAAAATATAGACATAATACATATAAAATATAGGTATAAAATATAGACATAATAGATATAATAGATATAGGTATAAAACGTAGACATAATAGATATAATAGATACAGGTATAAAATATAGATATAATAGATATAGGTATAAAATATAGATATAATAGATGTGATAGATAGACAAAATAGTTATATTAGATATAGGTATGAAATATACATATAATAGATATAGGTATACAATATAGATATAGTTATAATAGATACAGGTATAAAATATAGATATAATAGATATAAGTATAAAATATAGACATAATGGAGATAATAGATATAGGAATATAATATAGACATAATAGATATAATACATATACTTAAAAAATATACACAGTTGATATACATATAGGTATAAAATATAGACATAACAGATATAGGTATAAAATATAGACATAATAGATATAATAGATATAGGTGTAAAATATAGATATAATAGATATAGGTAAAAAATATAGATATAATAGATATAATATATACAGGTATAAAATATAGATATAATAGATATCCGTAGAAAATATAGACATAATAGATAGAGGCATAAAATACAGACATAATACATATGATAGATATAGGTATAAAACATAGACATCACAGATATAATAGATATAGGTACAAAATATAGACATAATAGATATAACACATAGCGGTATAAAATATAGATATAATAGATATAGGTATAAAATATAGATATTATAGATATAATAGATATACATACAAAATACAGATACAATAGATATCGGTATAAAATATAGATATAATACATATAATAGACACAGATATAAAATATAGACATAATAGATATAATAGATATAGGTATAAAGAATAGACATAATAGATATAATACATATAGGTATAAAATATAAACGTAATAGGCATAATAGATATAGGTACGAAATATAGACATAATGGATACACGTGTAAAATATACACCTAGTTGATATAATAGATATAGGTATAAAATATAGACATAATAGATATGGATATAAAATATAGACATAATATATTTAATAGATATAGTTATAAAATATAGACATAATAGATATAGGTATAATATTTAGACATAATAGATAGATATAGGTATAAAATATATACATAATAGATATAATAGATACAGGTACAAAATATAGATATAATAGATATAGGTATAAAATATAGATATAATAGATATAATAGATATATGTATAAAAAATAGATATAAGAGATACAGGTATATAATATAGACAATAGATATAATAGTTATAGGTATAAAACATAGATATAATAGATATAATTATAAAATATAAATATAATATGTATAATAGATATTGGAAAAAAATATAGGTATAATGGATATAGGTATAAAATATGGTTATAATGGATATAAGTATAAAATATATATATAATAATAATAATAGATATAGGCATAAAATATAGACATAATAGATATGATACATATATGTATAAAATATAGATATAATAGATATAATTGATATAGGTATCAAATATAGATATAGTAGATATAAGTATAAAATATGGATATAGTGGATGTAATAGATATAGGCATAAAATACAGACGTAATAGATATAATAGATATAGGTACAAAAAATAGACATAATAGATATAATAGGTAAAAATATAAAATATAGACATAATAGATATAGGTATAAAGAATAGACACAATAGATATAATAGATATACGTATAAAATATAGACATCAGAGGTATAATAGATATATTTATAAAATATAGACATAATACATATAATAGATATATGTATAAAAAATAGACATAATAGATATGGGTATAAAATAAAAACATAATACATATAATAGATATAGGTATAAAATATAGACATAAATGATATAATAGATATAGGTATAAAATATAGACATAATAGATATGGGTATAAAATATAAACATAATACATAAAATAGATATATTTATAAAATATAGACATAAGAGATATAATAGACATAGTTATAAAATATAGACATAGGCCGGGCACGGTGGATCAAGCCTGTAATCCCAGCACTTTGGAGGCCGAGACGGGCGTATCACGAGGTCAGGAGATCGAGACCATCCTGGCTAACACGGTGAAACCCCGTCTCTACTTTAAATACAAAAACTAGCCGGGCGAGGTGGCGGGCGCCTGTAGTCCCAGCTACTCGGGAGGCTGAGGCAGGAGAATGGCGTGAACCCTGGAGGCGGAGCTTGCAGTGAGCTGAGATCTGGCCACTGCACTCCAGTCCGGGCGACACTCGAGACTCCGCCTCAAAAAAAAAAAATATATAGACATAATACATCTAATCGATACAGGTACAAAAAATAGACATAGTAGATATAGGTATAAAATATAAACATAATAGATATAATAGATATAGTTATAAAAAGTAGACATAATAGATATAATAGATACAGGGATAAAATATAGACATAAAAGATATAATACATATAGGTAAAAAATATAGACATCATAGATATAATAGATATAGTTATAAAATATAGACATAGTAGATATAGGTATAAAATATAGCCATAATGGATAGAATAGATAGAGGTATAAAACATAGATATAATAGATACAGTTATAAAATACAGATACAAGATATGTAATAGATATAGGTGCAAAATATAGACATAATAGACATAGGTATAAAATTTAGTCATAATAGATATAATTGATATAGGTATAAAATATAGACATAATAGATATAATAGATATAGGAATAAAAAATAGACATAATAGATATAATAGATATAGGATCAAAATGTACACATAATAGATATAATAGATATAAGCATAATATATAGACGTAATAGATATAATAGACATAGGTATGCAATACAGACAAAATAGATGTAGGTATAAAATATAGACACTATAAATATAGTAGATATACGTATAAAATGAAGACATAATAGCTATAGGTACAAAATATGGACATAATAGATATAATAGATATAGGTATAAACTATAGACATAAGAGATATAGGTATAAAATATGTACATAATAGATATAATAGATATAGGTATAAAAAATAGACATAATAGATACAATAAATACAGGTATAAAGTATAAACATAATAGATAAAATACATATAGGTATAAAATATAGATACAATAGATATAGGTATAAAATATAGATATACATATAATAGATACAAGTATAAAATATAGAAATAATAGATATGATGGATATAGGTAAAAAATATAGATATAATAGCTATAGATATAAAATATAGATATAATAACTATAAAAGATATAGGTGTAAAATATAGATATAATAGCTATGGTTATAAAATATAGACATAATAGATATAATAGATATAAGTGTAAAATATATAGATAATACATAGGTACAAAATTTAGTCATAATAGATTTAATTTATATAGGATTAAAATATAGACATAATAGTTATAATAGATGGAGGTATAAAATATAGACATAGTAGATATAATACATATAGTTATTAAATATCGACATAATAAATATAATAGATATGGTAATAAAATAGAGACATAATAGATATAATAGATATAGATATGAAATATAGATATAACAGATATAATAGTTATACGTATAAAATATAGACATAATAGATATAATAGATATAGATATGAAATATAGACATAACAGATATAATAGATATACGTATAAAATATAGACATAAGAGATACAATAGATATAGATATAAAATATAGACAAAATAGATATAGGTACACAATATCGACATAACAGATATAATAGATTTAGGTATAAATTATACACATAATAGACATAATAAATATAGGTATAAAATATAGACAGACTTAATAGATATAGGTATAAAATATACACATAATAGATATAATAGATATAGGTATAAAATATAGACATAATAGCTATAATAGATGTAGGTATAAAATATAGGCATAATAGATATAACTGATAGAGTTATAAAATATACCTATAATAGCTATAATAGATAAAGGTATAAAATATGGACATAATAGATATAAGAGATATAGGTTTTAAATATATACATAATAGATATAATAGATATAGGTAAAAAATATAGACATAATAGATATTGGTATAAAATATAAACATAATAGATATAATAGATATAGGTATAAAATATAGCTATAAGAGATATAATAGATATAGGTATAAAACATACACATAATACATATAATCGATACAGATATAAAATATAGACATAATAGATATAGGAATAAAGGAGAGAGATAATAGATATAGGTATAAAATAAAGATATAATAGATATAATAGATATTGGCATAAAATATAGACATAATAAATATAGGTATAAAACATAGACATAATAGGTATAGGTATGAAATATAGACATAATAGATATAATAGATATATGTATAAGATATAGACATAATACATACAATAGATATAGGTATAAAATATAGACAAAATAGTTATAAAAGATATAGATATAAAATATAGACATAATAGATATAATAAATATAGGTATAAAATATAGACATATTAGATATAATAGATATAGGTATAAAATATAGACATAATAGCTATAATAGATAAAGGTTTAAAATATGGACATAATAGATATAATAGATATAGGTATAAAATATAGATATAATAGATATAATAGATATAGGAATAAAATATAGACATAACAGATATAATAGACATAGGTATAAAAAGTAGACAGAATAAATATAGTAGATATCGGTATAAAATATAGACATAATAGATATAATAGATATACGTATAAAATATACAGACAATAGATATAATAGATAAAGGGACAAAATATAGACCTAATAGATATAATAGATATACGAATAGAATATGGATATAATAGATATTACAGATATAGTTCTAAAATATAGACATAATAGTTATAATAGATATAGGTTAAAAATACAGACATAAGAGATATATGTATAAAATATAGACATAGTAGATATAATAGATATAGGTATAAATTATAGACAGACATAATAGATATAGGTATAAAATATAGACATAATAGACATAGGTAAAAAATAAAGACATAATAGATATAATAGATATAGGCATAAAAAATAGACATAATAGATATAGGTATAATATATAGACAGAATAGATACAACAGATAGAGTTATACAATATAGAGATAACAGTTATAACGGATATAGGTATAAAATATAGACATAATAGATAGAAGTATAAAATATAGTCATAATAGATATAGGTATAAAATATAGACATAATAGATATAATAGATATTGGAATCAAATATAGACATAATAGGTATAACAGATATAGTTAAAATATAGATATAAGAGATATAATAGATGTAGGTATAAAATATAGATATAATAGATATAGATATAGGTATAAAGTATAGATATAAACATGTAATAGATATAGGTATGAAATATAGATATAATAGATATAGGTATAAAATATGGATATAATTGATACAATACACATAGGTATAAAATATAGATACAATAGATATAGGTATAAAAAATAGATATAATGGATATAATAGATGTAGGTATAAAATATAGACATAGTAGATATAATAGATATAGATATAATATATATACATAATAGATATAGGTATAAAATATAGAAATAACACATATAAAATATATAGGTATAAAAAATAGACATAATAGATATAGCTATAAAATATACACAAAATGGATATAATAGGTATAGGTATAAAATATAGACATAATAGATATAATCGATATAGGAATAAAATGTAGACAAAATAGATATAATCGATGTAGGTATGAAATATGGATATAATGGATATAGGAATAAAATATAGATATAATAGTCATAGGTATAAAATATAGACATAATAGATATAATAGATATAGGTATAAAATATAGACATAATAGATATAATACATATAGGTATAAAATAGAGACATAATAGATATAGGTATAAAATATAGACATAATAGATATAATAAATACAGGTATAAAATACAGATATAATATATATATGTATAAAATATAGATATAATGGATATAATAGATGTAGGTATAAAATATAGATATAATAGATATAGGTATAAAATATAGATACAATAGATATAATAGATACAGGAAGAAAATATAGATATCATAGATATAATTATAAAAAATAAATATAATAGATATAATAGATATAGCTGTAAAATAGAGATACAATTGATATAGATATAAAAAATAGTTATAATATATATAGGTATAAAATATAGATATAGTAGAAATAATAGATATAGGTATAAAATATAGACATAATAGATATAATAGATACAGTTATTAAATATAGGCATAATAGATATAATGGATATAGGTGTAACATATAGACATAATAGATATAATAGATGTAGATATAAAATATAGTCATAACAGATATAATAGTTATACGTATAAAATATAGACATAATAGATACAACAGATATACATATAAAATATAGACAAAATAGATATAGGTACACAATATCGACATAATAGATATAAAAGGCCACCTATCCAAAAGGTAAACATAGAGCACCATATGATGAGGTAATTTAACCACTAGTTGTATACCAAGAGTATTCAAAGTATATACATCCTAATAAAAACTTGTACACAACTGTTCACAGAAGCATTACTTCTTATAAACAAAATATAAGAACAACCCAAATGTACATCAATTGATGAATGAATAAGCAAAATGTGGTATATCCATACAATAGGATATTTGTTTTCAAAAACCAAGTGATAAAGTGGCTATACATCTTACAACATGGATGAACCTTAAAACCATTGTTGAAAATGAAAGAATGTAGTGACAAAAGATCACATATGGTATCATTTCATTCATATAAAATGTCCAGAATATGAAAATCTATACAGACATAAAGTAGATTAGTGGTTGATTATGGCTAGGGCTTGGAGAATGGAGTTGAAAAAATGACTGCTAATGGGTAAATATTCTTTTGGTAGTGATGAAGATATTTTAAAATTGGATGTGTTGATGCTTAAACAACAGATATACTAAAAACATAATTTTACTCTTTGGATATGTTTATTGTTTATCATGTGACTTATATCTCAATAAAACTGCTGTTAAGAAAAAAGAAAAAAAAAAAAAAATATACACATAATAGACATAATAAATATAGGTATAAAATATAGACAGACTTAGTAGATATAGGTATAAAATATAGACATAATAGATATAATAGATATAGGTATAAAATATAGACATAATAGCTATAGTAGATGTAGGTATAAAATATAGGCATAATAGATATAACTGATAGAGTTATAAAATATACCTATAATAGCTATAATAGATAAAGGTATAAAATATGGACATAATAGATATAATAGATATAGGTATTAAATATAGACATAATAGATATAATAGATATAGGTAAAAAATATAGACATAATAGATATTGGTATAAAATATAAACATAATAGATATAATAGATATAGGTATAAAATATAGCCATAAGAGATATAATAGATATAGGTATAAAATATACACATAATACATATAATCGATACAGGTATAAAATATAGACATAATAGATATAGGTATAAAGGATAGACATAATAGATATAGGTTATAAAATATAGATATAATAGATATAATAGATATAGGCATAAAATATAGTCATAATAGATATAGGTATAAAACATAGACATAATAGGTATAGGTATGAAATATAGACATAATAGATATAATAGATATATGGATAAGATATAGACATAATAGATACATTAGATATAGGTATAAAATATAGACAAAAGAGATATAAAATATATAGATATAAAATATAGATATAATAGATAAATAAATATAGGTATAAAATATAGACATAGTAGATATAATAGATATAGGTATAAAATATAGACATAATAGATATAGGTACAATATTTAGACATAATAGATATAATAGATATACGTATAAAATATAGACATAATAGATATAATAGACATAGGTATAAAATGTAGACATAAAAGATATAATATATATAGGTATAAAATATAGAAATAATAGGTATAGGTATAAAATAGAGACATAATAGATATAGGTATAAAATAGAGACATAATAGATATAATAGATATAGTTATAAAATATAGACGTAATAGATATAGGTATAAAATATAGACATAATAGATACAATAGATATTAGTATAAAATATAGACATATTAGATATAATAGATATAGGTATGAAATATAGACATAATAAATATAATAGATATAGGTATAAAATGTAGACATAATAGATATAATAGATATAGGTATAAAATAGAGACATAATAGATTTGGTAAAAAATATAGATGTAATAGATAAAATAGATGTAGGTATAAAATATATACATAATAGATAAAATAGATATAGGTATAAATTATAGACATAATAGATATGATAGATACAGTTATAAAATATAGATATAATCGGTATAATAGATATAGACAAAATAGATATAATAGATATAGGTATAAAATATAGACATAATAGATATAACACATATAGTTATAAAATATACACATAATAGATATAACAGATAAAGGTATAAAATATTGACATAAAAGATATAGGTATACAATAAAGATATAATAGATATAATAGAGGTATACAATATAGACATAATAGATATAGGTATGAAATATAGACATAATACATACAATAGATATAGGTATAAAATATAGACATAATAGATATAATAGAAATAGGTATAACCTATAGATAATAGATATAAGTATAATATATAGACAATGGATATAATAGATATAGGTATAAAATATAGACATAATAGGTATAATAGATATAGACAAAATAGATGTAATAGATATAGGTAGAAAATATACACATAAGAGATATAATAGATATAGGTATAAAATGTAGACATAATGGATATCATAGATATAGGTATAAAATATAGACATAATAGATATAATAGATACAGATGTGAAATATAGACATAATAGATATAATAGATATTGTTTTAAAAAATAGACATAGTAGATATGGGTATAATATTTAGATATAATAGATATAATAGATATAGGTATAAAATATAGACATAAATATATAATAGATATACGTGTAAAATATACACAAAGCAGATATAATAGATATAGGTGTAAAATATAGACATAATAGATACGGATATAAAATACAGACATAATATATATAATGGATATAGATTTAAAATATAGACATAATATATACTTTTAAAATATAGACATAATTGATATAGATATAGGTGTAAAATAAAGACATAATATATAAAATATAGACATAATAGTTATAATAAGTATAGTTTTAAAATATAGACATAATAGATATAGCTATAATATGCAGACATAATAGACATAATAGATATAGGTATAAAATATAGACATAATAGATATAATAGATATAGGTATAAAAAAGAGACATAATAGATATAATAGATATATGTATAAAAAATAGATAAAACAGATAGAGGTATAAACCATAGACAATAGATATAATAGATATAGGTATAAAATATAGATATAATAGACATAATTATAAAATATAGATATAATAGATATAATTATAAAATATAAATATAGATATAATAGATATAGGAAAAAAATACAGATATAATGGATATAGGTATAAAATATGGTTATAATATATATAAGTATAAAATATGGATATAATAGATATAAAAGATATAGGCATAAAATATAGACTTAATAGATATGATAGATATATGTATAAAATAGAGATATAATACATATAATGGATATAGTTATCAAATATAGATATAATAGATATAGGGATAAAATACAGACATAATAGATATAATAGATATAGGTATAAAATATACATATAATAGATATAATAGATATACGTATAAAATGTAGGTATAATTGATATAATGATAAAATATGAATCTAATAGATATAATAGATATAGGTATACAATATAGACATAATAGATGTAGGTATGAAATATAGACATAATAGATATAAGAGATATAGGTAAAAAATATAGACATAACAGATATAGGTATAAAATATACACATAATAGGTATAATAGATATAGTTATAAAATATAGATATAATAAATATAATAGATATAGGTATAAAATATAGGCATAATAGATATAATAGATATAGGTATAAAATATAGACTTAATAGGTATAATAGATATAGGTATAAAATATAGACATAATAGATATAGGTATAAAATTTAGACATAATAGATATAATATATATAGGTATTAAATATAGACATAAAAGATATAGTAGACATACGTAAAAAATATGGACATAATAGATATAATAGATATAGTTATAAAATACAGACATAACAGATATAATAGATATAGGAATAAAATATAGACATAATAGATATAATAGAGGGATAAAATATAAACATAATACGTAAAAAAGATATAGGTATAAAATAAAGACATAGTAGATATAATAGATAGAGGTATAAAATATATACATTTTAAATTTAATAGATATAGGTATAAAACATAGATATAATAGATATGATAGATATATGTATAAAATATAGATATAATAGATACAGGTATGAAATATAGAAAATAGATATAATAGATATAGGTATAAAATATAGATATACTAGATATAATTATAAAATATAAATATAATAGATATAATATATATAGGAAAAAAATCTTGATATAATGGATATAGTTATAAAACATGGTTATAATAGATATAAGAATAAAATATAGAGATAATAGACATAATAGATATAGGCATTACATATAGACATAATAGATATGATAGATATATGTATAAAATATAGATATAATAGATATAATGGATATAGGTATCAAATATAGATATAATAGATATAGGTATAAAATATATATATAGTGGATATAATAGATATAGGCATAAAATATAGACATAATATATATAACACATATAGTTATAACATATAGACCTAACAGATATAATAGATAAAGATATTAAATATAGACATAATAGATATAGGTATAAAGTATAGACACAATAGATATAATAGATATAGATATAAAATACAGACATAAGAGATATAATAGATATAGGTATAAAATATAGACATAATAGATATAATAGATATAGGTATAAAATAGAGATATAATAGATATGGGTATAAAATATAAACATAATAGATATAATAGATATAGGTATAAAATATAGACATAAGAGATATAATAGATATAGGTATAAAATATAGACATAATACATATAATCGATACAGGTATAAAATATAGACAAAATTGATATAATAGATATAGGTATAAAATATAGATATAAGAGATATAATAGATATAGGTATAAAATATAGACATAATAGATATAATAGATATAGGTACAAAATATACACATAATAGATATAATAGATAAAGGTATAAAATATAGATATAATAGATATAGGTATCAAATATAGATATACTAGATATAATAGATATACGTATAAAATATAGATATAATTGATATATTCATAAAATATAGACATAATAGGTATAGGTATAAAGCATAGACATAATAGATATAATAGATATAGGTATTAAATATAGACATAATAGATATAGGTATAAAATATAGACATAACAGATATAGATATAAAATATAGACATAATTGATATAGGTATAAAATATAGACATAAAAGATATAATAAATATAGGTATAAAATATATTCTTAATAGATATAGGTATACAATATAGACATAATAGATATCATATATATAGGTATAAAATATAGACATAATAGACATATTGGATATAGATATAAAATATAGACATAATAGATATAATAGATATAGGTATAAAATATAGGCATAATAGATATAATTGAGGTATAAAATATAGACATAATAGATATAATTGATAGAGTCATAAAATTGGACTCGGGAAGGGGAACATCACACACTGCGGCCTATTATGGGGAGGGGGAAGGGGGAGGAGGGAGGGATTTCATTGAGGAGTTATACGTGATATAAATGATGAATTGATGGGTGCTGACGAGTTGATGGGTGCAGCACACCAACATGGCATAAGTATACATATGTAACAAACCTGCACGTTACGCACATGTACCCTAGAACATAAAGTATAAAAAAAAAATACAGACATAAAAGGTATAATACATAGAGGGATAAAATATAAATATTATAGATATAATAGATATAGGTATAAACTACAGATATAATAGATATAATAGATATAGGTATAAAATATAGATATAGATATAATGGATATAGGTTTCAAATACAGATATAATAGATATAGGTATAAAATATAGATATAGTGGATATAATAGTTATAGGTATAAAATATAGACTTAATAGATATAATAGATATAGGAATAAAATATAGACACAATAGATATAATAGATAAAGATATAAAATATAGATATAATAGATATAATAGATACTGGCATAAAATATAGACATAGTAGATATAGGTATAAAATATAGACATACTAGATATAATAGATATAGGTATAAAATATAGACATAAGGTGTATAATAGATATAGGTATAAAATATAGACATAATAGATATAATCGATATATATATAAAATATAGACATAGGAGATATAGGCATAAAATATAAACATAATGGATATAATTGATATAGGTAAAAAAATATAGACATAAGAGATATAATAGATATAGGTATAAAATATAGACATAATAAATATAATCGATACAGGTATAAAATATAGACATAAAAGATATATGTATACAGTATAGCCGTAATAGATATAATAGATATCGGTATGAAATATAGACATAATACATACAAAAGATACAGGTATAAAACATAGAAATAATAGATACAATAGATATAGGTATAAAATATAGACATAATAGATATAATAGATATACGTATAAAATATAGACATAATATATAAGATATATATAGGTATAAAATATAGACATAACAGATATAATAGATATAGGTATACAATATAGACATAATAGATATAATAGATATAGGTATAAAATACAGATATAATAGATATAATAGATATAGGTATAAAATAGACATAATAGATATAGATATACGTATAAAATATAGACATAATAGATAGAATAGATATAGACAGATATAATAGATATAGGTATAAAACATAGACATAATACATATAATAGATATAGTTATAAAATATAGATATAATAGATAGAGGTAAAAATATAGACATAATAGATATAATAGATAGAGGTATAAAATATAAACATAATATATGTAATAGATAAAGGTATTAAAACATAGACATAATAGATATAATAGATTGAGGTATAAAATATAGACATAAGAGATATAATAGAGGTATAAAATATAGACACAATAGATATAATAGATATTGCTATAAAATATATACAATAGATATAATAGATATAGGTATAACAGATAGTCATAATAGATATAATAGATACAGACATAATAGATCTAATAGATATTGGTATAAAATATAGACAGAATACATAGAATATATATAGGTATAAAATATAGAGATAGTAGATATATTAGATATAAGCATTAAATATAGACATAATAGATATTGGTATAAAATATAGATATAATATATATATGAAATAGAGGTATAAAATATAGACATAGTAGATATAATAGATATAGGTATAAAATATAGACATAATAGATATAGGTATAAAATATAGACTAATAGATATAATGGATATAGGTATAAAATATAGACATAATAGACATAGGTTAAATATAGACATAATAGAAATAATATATAGTATTAAAATATAGACAAAATAGATATAATGAATAGAGGTATAAATATAGACATAATGATATAATAGAGGTATAAATTATAGACATGATAGATATAATAGATATAGGTATAAAATATAGACATAATAGATATAATCGATAACGTGTAAAATTTAGACACAATCGATATAACAGATAGAGGTATACAATATAGACAAAATAGATATAATAGATATAATAGATAGAGGAATGAAATATAGACATAATAGACATAGTAGATAGAGGTATAAAATATAAACATAATAGATGTAATAGATAGAGGTATAAAATATAGACCTAATAGATATAATAGATGAAGCTATAAATATAGACATATAAGATATAATAGATAGACGTATAAAATATAGACAATAGATATAATAGATTCAGTTATAAAATATAGACATAATAGGTATAATAGATATAGACAAAATAGATATAATAGATATAGGTATAAAATATAGACATAATAGATATAATACATATAGTTATAAAATATAGACATAACAGATATAACAGATAAAGGTATAAAATATAGACATAATTGATATAGGTATACAATGAAGATATAATAGATATAATAGAGGTATACAATATAGACATAATAGTTATAGGTATGAAATATAGACATAATACATACAATAGATATAGGTATAAAATATAGACATAATAGATATAATAGAAATAGGTATAACAATAGATAATACATATAGGTATAATATATAGACAATGGATATAATAGATATAACTATAAAATATAGACATAATAGGTATAATAGATATAGACAAAATAGATGTAATAGATATAGGTATAGAATATAGACATAATAGATATAATACATATAGGTATAAATTATAGACATAATAGATATAACAGATAAAGTATAAAATATAGACATAAGAGATATAATAGATATAGTTAAAAATGTAGACATAATAGATATAATAGAAATAGGTATAAAATGTAAACATAATAGATATATGCATAAAATATAGATATAACCGTTATAATAGATAGAAGTATAAAATATAGACATTATAGATATAAGAGATATAGGTATAAAGTATAGACATAATTTATATAATATATATAGTTATAAAATATAGATATAATAGATATAGGTGTAAAATATAGACATAATAGATGTAATAGATATAGTTATAAAATATAGACATAAAAGATATAATACATATAGGTATAAAATATAGACATAATAGATATAGGTATAAAATATAGATATAACACATATAATAGTGATATAAAATAAAGGCATAATAGATATAATAGATATAGGTATTAAATAGAGACATAATAAATATAGGTATATAACATATACATAATAGATATAATAGATGTAGGTATAAAATGTAGACATATTAGATATAATAGATATAGGTATTAAACATAGACATAATAGATATAGGTATATAATATATACATAATAGATATAATAGATGTAGTTATAAAATACAGACATAATAGACATAGGTACAAAATATAGACATAATGGTTATAATAGATATAGGTATGAAATATAGACATAATAGATATAATAGTTATAGGTTGAAAATAAAGACATAATAGATATAATAGATATGGGTATAAAATATAGACATAATAGATATAATAGATATAGGTATAAAATATAGACATAAAAGATGTAATACATATAGGTATAAAATATAGACATCATAGATATGATAGATATAGGTATAAAATATAGACATAATTGATATAGGAATAAAATATAGACACAATAGATATAGGTATAAAATATAGACATAATAGGTATAAGAGATATAGTTATAAAATATAGACATAATAGTTAGAATGAATATAGGTATAAAATATAGGTATAAGAGATATAATAGATATAGGTATAAAATATAGACATAATAGATATAATAGATATAGGTATAAAATAGAGATATAATAGATATGGGTATAAAATATAAACATAATAGATATAGGTATAAAAGGTAGACATTATAGATATAATATAGGTCTAAAATATAGACATAATAGATATAATAGATAGAGGTATAAAATATAGACATAATAGATATAATCCATATACGTATAAAATATAGACATAATAGATATAGGTACAAAATGTAGACATAATAGATCTAATAAATATAGGTCTAAAATATAGACATAATAAACATAATAGATATAGGTACAAAACTTAGACATAATACATATAGTTGTAAAATATAGACATAATAGATATAATAGGTATAGTTATAAACTATAAACGTAATAGATATAGGTATAAAATATAGACACTATATATAATAGTAATAGGTATAAAATATAGACATAATAGATATAGTTATAAAATATAGACATAATTGATATAATAGATATAGGTATAAAATGTCGATACAATAGACATAATAGATATAGGTATAAAATATATATATAATAGATATTATAGACATAGGTATAAAATATATATATAAGAGATATAATCTATACAATAGATATTGGCATCAAATACAGATATAATAGATCGAATATTAAGGAATAAAGTATAGATGTAATACATATAATAGATACAGGTATAAAATATGGATATAATAGATATAGGTACAAAATATAGACATATTAGATATAATAGATATAGGTATAAAATATAGACAAAACAGATATAATTGTTAAAGGTATAAAATATAGACAAAACAGATATATAAATAAAATATAGACATAATAGATATACGTATAAAATATAGACATATTAGATATAATAATTATAGGTATAAAATATAGACATAATCGATATAATAGATATAAGTATAAAATATACACAAAATGCATATAATAGTTATAGGTATAAAATATAGACATAATAGATATAGATATAAAATATAGACATAATAGATTTAATAGATATAGTTATAAAATATAGACATAATAGATATAATAGATAAAGGTATAAAATATAGACATAATAGATAAACAGATATAGGAATAAAATATAGACATAATTGATATAGGTATAAAATATGGAGAAAATAGATATATGTATAAATTAAAGACATAGATATAATAGATATCTGTATAAAATATAAACATAATAGATATAATAGAGATGGGTATAAAATATAGACGTAATAGATATAATAGATATAGGTGTAAAATATAGACATAGTAGATATAATAGATAGAGGTATAAAATAGAGACATCATACATATAATAGATATAAGTATACAAAATAGACACAATAGATATACGTATAAAATATACACAAAATAGATATAACTGATATAGGTATAAAATATAGACATAATAGATATAATTGATATAGGTAAAAAATATAGACGTAATAGATATAATAGTTATTGGTATAAAATATAGACATAATAGATATAATAGATATATGTATAAAATGTAGACATAATAGATACAATAGTTATAGTTATAAAATATAGACATAATAGATATAGGTATAAAATATAGACATAATAGATATAAGAGATATGGTATAAAATATAGACATAATAGATATAATAGGTATAGGTATAAAATACAGACGTAATAGATATAATAGGTATATGAATAAGACATAGACATTATAGATATAATATATATAGGTATAAAATATAGACATAATAGATATAAGAGATATAGGAATAAAATATAGACATAATTGAAATAGGTATAAAATATAGACAAAATAGATATAAAAGATATCGGTATAAAATATAGACATAATAGATATAATAAATGTAGGTATAAAATATAGACATAATATATATAATAGATATAGATATGAAATATAGACATAATAGATATAGCTATAAAATATAGACATATTAGATATAATAATTACATGTATAAAATATAGACATAATTGATAAAATAGATATAGCTATAAAATATAGGCATAATAGATATAGGTATAAAATATAGACAAAATAGATATAGGTACACAGTATAGTCATCGGAGATATAATAGATATACGCATAAAATATAGATAGAATCGATATAATAGATATAGATACAAAATATAGACAAAATAGATATAGGTACACAGCAAAGACACAAGAGATATAATAGATTTAGATATAAATATACACAAAATAGATATAATAGATATAGGTATAAAATATAGACATAACAGACATAATAGATATAGGTATAAAATATAGACATTATAGACATAATAGATATAGGTATAAAGTATAGACATAATAGATATAATGTATATAGGTATAAAATATAGACATTGAAGATATAATAGATATAGGTATAAAATGTAGACATAATAGATATAATAGAAATAGGTATAAAATATAGACATAATAGATATAATAGATACACGTATAAAATATAGACATAATAGATATAATAGTTATAGGTATAATATATAGACATAAGAGATATAATAGATAGACATATGAAACATAAACATAGTAGGTATAATAGATATAGATATAAAATATGGACATAATAGATATGAGACGTATGAAATTGAGACATAATAGATATAATAGACATAGGTACAAAATATAGACATAAAAGATGTAATACATAGAGGTATAAAATATAGACATCATAGATATAATAGATATAGGTATGAAATATAGACATAATAGATATAGGTATATAATATAGACATAATTGATAGAATAGATAGAGGTATAAAATATACACATAATAGATATAGGTATAAAAAATAGACATAATAGAATAGAGGTATAAAATATAGATATAATAGATATAGGTATAAAATATAGACATAATAGGTATAAGTGATATAGTTATAAAATATAGACATAATAGTTATAATAGATACAGGTATAAAATATAGACATAATAGATATAATATATATAAGTATAAAATATAGACTTAATAGATATAATAGATATAGGTATAACATGTAGACATAATAGATATAATAGATATAGGTATAAAACCGAGACATAAAAGGTATAATAGATATACGTTTAACATATAGACATAATAGATATAAATATAGATATAAAATATAGACATAATAGATATTATAGATATGTTTACAAAATATAGACACAATAGATATAATAGATATAAGTAAGAAATATAGACATAATAGATACAATCGATGAAGGTAGAAGATATACACATAATAGATACAATAGATATACGTATAAAATGTAGACATAATAGATACAGATACAGGTATAAAATATAGATGAAATAGATATACGTGTGAAATATAGATATAATAGATATGATAGATATAGGTATAAAATATAGATATCATAAATATAGGTATCAAATATAGATGTAATAGTTATAATAGATATAGGTATAAAATATAGATATAATAGATATTTTTAAAAAATATAAATATAACAGATACAATAGATATAGTTATAAAATATAGATAAAATATTTATAGGTATAAAATACAGACATAATAAGTGTAATAGATATAGGTATGTAATATAGACATAATAGATATAATATATATAGGTTTAAAATATAGACATAATAGATATTATATATATAGGAATAAAATATAGATATTACACATATAGTTATAAAATATAGATATAATTCATATAGGTATAAAATATAGACATGAAGATATAATAGATATACGAATAAAATATACACAGAGTAGATACAATAGATATTGGTGTAAAATATAGACATAATAGATATAGATATAAAATACAGACATGATATATATAATGGATAAAGATATAAAATATAGACATAATATATAGTTATAAAATATAGACATAATAGATATAATAGATATAGGTGCAAAATATAGACATAATATATAGTTATAAATTATAGACATAATAATTATAATAGATATAAGTATATAATATATATAAAATACATATAGTTATAACATTTAGACATAATAGATATAATAGATATAGGTATAAAATATAGATATAATAGATATAGGTATGAAATATTGTTATAATAGATGTAGGTATATAATATAGATATAATAGATATAATAGATATACATATAAAATATAGACATAAGAGATATAATAGATATAGATATAAAATATAGACATAATAGATATAATAGATATAGGTATAAAATATAGACAGAGTAGATATAATAGAAATAGGTATAAAATATAGATATAATAGATATAGATAAAGGTATAAAGCATAGACATAATAGATATAGGTATGAAATACAGACATAATAGATATTATAGATATAGGTACAAAATATAGACAAAATAGATGTAATAGCCATAGGTATAAAATATAGACATAATAGATAGATATCGGTATAAAATATATACATAAAAGATATAATAGATAGGGGTATAAAATATAGATATAATAGATATAGGTATAAAATATCGATAAAATAGACATAATAGATATATATATAAAATAGAGATATAATAGATATAGTTATCAACTATAGATAAAATAGATATAATAGATATCGGTATAAAATATATATATAATAGATATAATTATAAAATATAAATATAATAGATATAATAGATCCAGGTATAAAATATAGACATTATAGATATAGGTATAAAATATAGACATCATAGATATAATAGATACAGTTATAAAATATAGACATAATAGATATAATAGATATTGGTGTAAAATATACACATAATAGATATAATAGATATAGGTATCAAATATAGACATAATAGATACAATAGATATAGGTATACAATACAGACATAATAGATATAATGGATATCGGTATAAAATATAGACATAATAGAAATAATAGATATAGGTATAAAATATAGACATAATAGATATACGTATAAAATATAGACATAATAGATATAATAGATATAGTTATAAAATATACTCATAATAGATATAGGTATAAAATATAGACATAATAGATATAATAGATACAGTTATAAAGTATAGACATAATAGATATAATAGATATAGGTATAAAATAAAGACATAGTTGATATAATACATATAGGTATAAAATGTAGACATAATAGATGGAATAGATAAAGGTATAAAATATAGACATAATAGATATAATAGATACAGTTATAAAATATAGACATAATAGACATAATATATATAGGTATAAAATAAAGACATAATAGATATAATACATGTAGGTATAAAATATAGATATAATAGATATTATAGATAGAGGGATAAAATATAGACATATTAGATATAATAGTTATAGGTATAAAATACAGACATAATAGATATAATAGATATAGGTATAAAATATAGACATAATAGATATAATGTATATACGTATAAAATATAGACATAATAGATATAATAGATATAGGTATAAAATATAGACATAATAGATATAGGTATAAAATATAGACATAATAGATATAATAGATATAGGTATAAAATATAGACATAATCGATATAGGTATAAAATATAGACATAATAGATATAACAAATATAGGTATAAGTTAGAGACATAATAAATTTGATAGATATAGGTATAAAATATAGACATAATAGATATAATAGACATAGGTATATAATATAGACATAATAGATATAATAGATATAGGTTCAAAATGTAGACATAATAGATATGATAGATAAAGGTAAAAAATATAGATATAATAGATATAGATATAAAATATAGATATAATAGATATAATAGATATACGTATAAAATATAGATATAATTGATATAGTCATAAAATATAGATATAATAGATATAATGTATATAGGTATAAAAGATAGATATAATAGATATATGTATAAAATATAAACATAATACATATAATCGCTACTGGTATAAGATATAGACATAACAGATATAGGTATAAAGATTAGACATAATAGATATAATAGATAGAGGTATAAAATATAGACATAATACATACAATAGATATAGGTATAAAATATAGACATAATAAATATAATAGATATAGGTATAAAACATAGACACACTAGATATAACAAATATAGGTATAAAATAGAGACATAATAAATTTGATAGATATAGGTATGAAAAATAGACATAATAGATATAATAGACATAGGTATAAAATATAGACATAATAGATATAATAGATATAGGTACAAAATACAGACATAATAGATATAATAGATAAAGGTATAAAATAGAGATATAATTTATATAATTAGAAAATATAGATATAATAGATACAGGTATAAAATACAGACATAATAGATATGCTAGATATAGGTATAAAATATAGACATAATAGATATAATAGATATAGGTATAATATATAGACATAATAGATATAATAGATACAGGTACAAAATATAGATATAATAGATGTAGGTATAAAATATAAATATAATAGATATAATAGATATAGGTAAAAAATATACATATAATGGATATAGGTATAAAATATAGTTATAATAGATATAGGTATAAAATATAGATATAATTGATATAATAGATATAGGCATAAAATATAGACATAATAGTTATGATAGACATATGTATGAAATATTGACAAAAGAGATACAATGGATATAGGTATCAAATATAGATATAATAGATGTAGGTATAAAATATAGATAGAGTGGATATAATAGATATAAGCATAAAATCAAGAGATAATACATATAATAGATATCGGTATAAAATATAGACATAAGAAATTTAATAGATAAAGATATAAAATATAGACATAATAGATATAGGTATAAAGAACAGACACAATAGATATAATAGATATAGGTATAAAATATAGACATAATAGATATAATTATAAAATATAAATATAATAGATATAATAGATAAAGGTATAAAATATAGATATAATAGATAACGGTATAAAATATAGTTATAATATATAAAGGTATAAAACATAGATATAATAGATATAATAGATATAGGTATAAAATATAGACATAATAGATATAATAGAAATAGGTGTCAAATATAGACATAATAGATATAATATATATATTTATAACAGATAGACATAATATATATAATATATATAGGTATAAAGTATAGACATAATAGATATAGGTATAAAATGCAGACATAATAGATGTAGGTATAATATTTAGACATAATAGATATAATAGATATAGGTATAAAATATAGACATAAGAGATATAATAGATATAGGTATAAAATATAGGCATAATAGATATAGGTATAAAATACAGACATAATAGATATAATAGATATAGGTATGAAATACATTCAAATTATATATTATAGATATAGGCTTAAAATACAGACAAAATAGATGTAATAGGCATAGGTATAAAATACAGACATAATAGATATAATAGATATCGATATAAAATATAGACATAAAAGACATAAGAGATAGAGGTATAAAATATAGATATCATAGATATAGGTATAAATTATCGATATAATAGATATAATAGATATACGTATAAAATATAGATATAATAGATATAGGTATAAAATATAGACATAAAGATATAATAGATATACGTATAAAATATACACAAAATAGATGTAATAGATATAGGTGTAAAATATACACATAATAGATAGAGATATAAAATATAGACATAATATATATAATGGATATAGATATAAAATATAGACATAATATATAGTTATGAAATATAGACATAATAGATAAAATAGATATAGGTTTAAAATATAAACATAATATATAGTTATAAAATATAGACATAATAATTATAATAGATATAGGTATGAAATACAGACATAATAGATATAGGTATATATTTAGACATAATAGATATAATAGATATAGGTATAAAATAAAGACATAATAGATATAATAGATATAGGTATAAATTATACACATAATAGATATAATAGATATAGGTATAAAATATAGACATAATAGATATAGGTATAAAATAGAGACATGATAGATATAATAGATATAGTTATAAAATATAGACGTAATAGATATTATAGATATAGGTATAAAATATAAACGTAATAGATATAATAGATATGGGTATAAAATATAGACATAATAGATATAATAGATATAGGTATGAAATACAGACATAATAGATATAATAGATATAGGTATAAAATATAGACATAATAGATATGATATATATAGGTATAAAATGTGGACATAATAGATATGATAGATAATAGATATAATAGAAATAGGTATAAAATATAGACATAATAGATATAATAGATATAGGTATAAAACATGGACATTATAGATATAATAGATACAGGTATAAAATACAGATATAATAGATATATGTATAAAATATTGATATAATAGATATAATAGATAGACATAATAGATATAATAGATATAGATATAAAATATAGATACAATATCTATAATGGAAATGGGTAACAAATATACATATAATAGATATAGTTATAAAATATAGATATAGTGGATAAAATAGATATAGGTATGAAATATAGACATAATGGATATAATAGATAGAGGTATAAAGTATAGACATGATAAATATAATAAATAAAGATATATAATATAGACATAAGTGATATCATACATATTGGTATTAAATATAGACATAACAGATATAGGTATAAAATGTAGACATAATAGATATAATAGATATAGGTAAAAAATACAGACGTAATAGATATAATTGATAGAGTTATAAAATATAGACATAATAGATATAATAGATAGAGGGAAAAAATATAGACATAATAGATATAATAGATATGCGAATAAAATATAGACATAATAGATATAATAGATATTGGTATAAAATATGGACAAAATAGATATAATAGATATAAGTATAAAATATACACATAATAGATATAAATAGATGTAGGTATAAAATATATACATAATAGACATAATAGATATAGGTATAAAATATAGACATAATAGATATAGGTTTAAAATATAGACATAATAGATATAATAGATATAGCTATAAAATATAGACATAATAGATATAATAGATATAGGTATGAAATATAAACATAATAGATATAGGTATAAAATATAGACATAATAGATATAGGTATAAAATGTAGACATATAAGATATAATAATTATAGGTATAAAATATAGACATAATAGATATAATATAGGTATAAAATATGGACATAATGTATATAATAAACATAGGTACATGATATAGACATAATAGGTATAATAGATATAGGTATAAAATATAGACATAATACATTTAATAGATATAGGTATAAAACATTGATATAATAGATATAATAGATATAGGTATAACATACAAACATAGTAGATATAATAGATGTTAGTATAAAATATAGACATAATAGATATAATAGATATAGATATAAAATATAGACGTAATAGATATAATAGATATAGGTATAAAATATGGTTATAATAAATATAATAGATATAGGTATAAAATATAGAGAGAGTAGATATAATAGATATAGGTATAAAATATAGACATAATAGATATAATAGATATAGGTACAAAATATAGACAGAGTAGATAAAATAGATATAGGTATGAAATATAGACATAAGATGTAATAGATATACGTATAAAATATAGACACAACTTGTATAAAAATATAGGTATGAAATATAGACACAATAGATATAATAGTTATATGTATAAGATATATACATAATACATACAATGATAAAGGTATAAAATATAGACATAATAGATATAATAGATAGAGTTATAAAATATAGACCTAATAAATATAGTTATAAAATACAGACACTTTAGATATAATCGTTATAGGTATAAAATATGGACATAAGAGATATAATAGATATAGGTATAAAATATAGACATAAAAAATATAATAGATATAGGTATAAAATATAGACATAGTATATATAATAGATATAGGTATGAAATATAGACATAATAGATATCAGTATAAAATATAGACATAATGGTTATAATAGATATAGGTATGAAAAATAGACATAATAGATATAATAGGTATAGGTTTAAAATAAAAACATAATAGATATAATAGAAATAGGTATAAGATATAGACATAATAGATGAAATAGATATAGGTATAAAATATAGACATAATAGATATAATAAATAGAGGTTTAAAATATAGACATAATAGATATAATAGATATAGATATAAAATATAGACATAATAGATATAGGTATAAAACATAGACATATTAGATATAATAGAAATAGGTATAAAATATAGACATAATAGATATAGGTATAAAATATAGACATCGTAGATATAATAGATATAGGTATAAAATATAGACATAATAGATATCGGTATACAATATAGACATAATAGATATAATAGATATAGGTATAAAAAATAGACATAATTGATATAATAGACATAGGCATAAAATAGAGACATAATAGACATTATAGATATAGGTATAAAACATAGACATAATAGATATAATAGATATAGGTATAAAATACAGACATATTAGATAAAATAGATATAGGTATAAAATATAGACAGAGGAGATATAATAGATATAGCTATAAAATATAGACATAATGGATATAATAGATATAGGTATAAAATATAGAAATAATTGATATAATAGATACAGGTATAAAATATAGACATAATAAGTTTAATAGACATAGGTAGAAAATATGGACATAATAGATATAAAAGATATAGGTATAAAATACAGACATAATATATACAGGTATTAAATATAGACATAGATATAATAGAAATAGGTATAAATTATAGACATAATAGATATAATAGATATACGTATCAAATAGAGACATAATAATTTTAATAGATATAGGTATAAAATATAGACATAATTGATATAATCCATATAGGTATAAAATATAGACATAATAGATAAACGTAAAAAATATAAATATAAAAGATAAGTATAGTTCTAAAATATAGACATAATAAATATAATAGATATAGTTACAAAATAAAGACATAATATATATAGGTATAAAATATAGACATCATAGATATAATAGGTATAGTTATAAAATATAAACATAATAGATATAGGTATAAAATATAGACACAATATATACAATAGATATCGTTATAAAATATAGACATAATAGATATATTAATAAGATATAGACAAAATAGATATAATAGATATAGGTATAAAATATAGATACAATATTTATAATAGATATAGGTATAAAATATAGACATAATAGATATTATAGACATAGGTATAAAATATATATATAATAGATAAAATCGATATAATAAATATTGGCATAAAATACAGATATAATAGATAGAATAATATAGGTTTAAAGTATAGATGTAATACATATAATAGATACAGGTAAAAAAATAGATATAATATATATAGGTATATTATATAGACATATTAGATATCATAGATATAGGTATAAAATATAGACAAAACAGATATAATAGTTATAGGTATAAAATATAGACATAATAGAAATAGATATAAAATATAGACATAATACATATAGGTATAAAATATAGACATATAAGATGTAATTATAGGTATAAAATATAGATATAATAGATATAATAGATATAGGTATAAAACACAGACACAATAATGATAATAGTTATAGGCTTAGATACAGGTATAAAATATAGACATAAGGGATATAATAGATATACGTATAAAATAAAGACAATAGAAAAAATAGATATAGGTATAAAATATAGTCATAATAGATATAATAGAGGTATAAAATATAGACATAATAGATATAATAGATATAGATATAAAATATAGACAAAATAGATTTAGGTTTAAAATACAGACATATTAGATATAATAGATATAGGTATAAAATATAGTCAGAGTAGATATAATTCATATAGGTATAAAATACAGACATAATACATATCGGCATAAAATATAGACATAATAGATATAATAGATATAGGTATAAAATATAGATACAATAGATATAATAGATATAGGTTTCAAATATAGACATGATAACTATAATACATATAGGTAAAAAGTATAGACATAATAGATATAGGTACAAAATATAGACATAAAGTTTATAATAGATATGGGTATGAAATATACACAAATAGATATAATAGATATTGGTTTAAAATAAAGACATAATAGATACAATAGATATAGATATAACATACAGATATCATAGATATCATAGATAAGTATAAAATATATATATAATAGCTATAGGTATAAAATACAGATATAATAGATATAATAGATTTAGGTATAAAGCATAGACATAATAGATATACGTATGAAATACAGACAAAATAGATATAACAGATATAGTATAAAATATAGACATAATAGATATAATAGATATAGGCATAAAATATAGACATAATAGATATAAT
This sequence comes from Rhinopithecus roxellana, assembly GCF_007565055.1. Taxonomy (NCBI): domain Eukaryota; kingdom Metazoa; phylum Chordata; class Mammalia; order Primates; family Cercopithecidae; genus Rhinopithecus; species Rhinopithecus roxellana. The sequence continues at coordinate 94,081 of NW_022142497.1, forward strand.
AGATATAGGTATGAAATATAAATAAAATAGATATAGGTATAAAATATAGACCTAACAGATATAATAGATATACGTATAAAATATAGACATAATAGATATAGGTATAAAATGTAGACATTATAGATAAAATATGGGTATAAAACATAGACATAATAGATATAATAGATATAGGTACAAAATATAGACATAATAGATATAATCCATATAGGTATGAAATACAGACATAATAGATATAGGTATAAAATATAGACATAATAGATATAACAAATATAGGTCTAAAATATAGAGATAATAAATATAATAGATATAGGTACAAAATATAGACATAATACATATAGGAATAAAATGTAGACATAATAGATATAATAGGTATAGTTATAAAATATAAACATAATAGATATAGGTATAAAATATAGACAAAATATATATAATAGATATAGGTGTAAAATATAGACATAAGAGATATAGGTATAAAATATAGACATAATAGATATAATAGACGTAGGTATAAAATATAGATACAATAGATATAATAGATATAGGAATAAAATATAGATATAATAGATATTATAGACATAGGTGTAAAATATATAAATAATAGATAAAATCGATATAATAGATATTGGCATAAAATACAGATATAATAGATAGAATAATATAGGTATAAAGTATCGATGTAATACATATAATAGATACAAGTATTAAATTTAGATATAATAGATATAGGTATAAAATATAGACATATTAGATATAATAGATATAGGTATAAAATGTAGGCATAATTGATGTAATAGATATAGGTATAAAATATAGGCATAATTGATAAAATAAATATACGTATAAAATATAGACATAATAGATATAGGTAGAAAATATAGACATAATAGATATAATAAATATACGCATAAAATATAGACATGACAGATATAATAGATATATGTATAATATATAGATATAATCGATATAACAGATATAGGTATGAAATATAGACATAATAGACAAAATAGATATAGGCATAAAATATAGACATAAGATACAATATATATAGGTATAAAATATAGACAATATAGATATTGGTATAAAATAGTGACATAAGAGATATAATAGAAATAAGTATAAAATATAGACATAATATATATAATTGATATAGGTATCAAATATAGACATAATAATTATAATAGATATATGTATAAAATACAGACATAATAGATATAGGTATAAAATATAGACAAAATAGATATAGGCATAAAATATAGACATGCATATAATAGATATAGGTATAAAATGTTAACATAATAGATATAATAGAGATGGGTATAAAATATAGACTTAATATATATAATAGATATAGGTGTAAAATATAGTCATAGTAGATATAATAGATATAGGTATAAAATATAGACATATTTGATATAATAGATACAGGTATAAAATATAGACATAATAGATATAATAGATGTAGGTAGAAAATATAGACATAATAGATATAGGTATTAAATATAGACATAATAGTTATAATAGAAATCGCTATAAAATATAGACATAATTGATATAAGTATAAAATACAGACATAATAGATTTAATAGATATAGATATGAAATAAAGACATAATTGATATAATAGATATAGGTATAAAATATAGAGATAATAGATATAATCGATATAGGTTTAAAATATAGACATAATAGATATCGGTATAAAATATAGACATAGATATAATAGACATAAGTATAAAATATAAACATAATAGATATAAAAGAGATGGGTATAAAATATAGACGTAATAGATATAATAGATATATTGTAAAATATAGACATAGTAGATATAATAGATATAGGTATAAAATATAGACATAATAGATATAATAGGCATACGTATCAAATATAGACATAATAATTATAATAGATATAGGTATAAAATATAGACAAAATAAATATAGGTATAAAATATAGACATAATGGTTATAATAGATATAGGTATGAAATACAGACATAATAGATTTAATAGGTATGGGTATAAAATATATACATAATAGATATAATAGATATAGGTATAAAATATAGACAAAATAGATATAATAGATATAGGAATAAAATATGGACATAATTGAAATAGTTATAAAATATAGACAAAATAGATATAAAAGATATAGGTAAAATATAGACATAATAGATATAATAGATATAGGTATGAAATATAGACATAATAGATATAATAGATATTTGTATAAGATATAGACATAATAGACATAATAGATATAGGAATAAAATATAGACATAATTGAAATAGGTATAAAATATAGACAAAATAGATATAAAAGATATAGGTATAACATATAGACATAATAGATATAATAAATATAGGTATAAAATATAGACATAATAGATATAGATATATGTATGAGATATAGACATGATATATATAATAGATATAAATGTAAAATATAGACATAATAGATATAATAGGTGTAGGTATGAAATATAGACTTAATAGACATAATAGATATATGTATTAGATATAGACATAATAGATACAATAGATATAGGTATAAAATATAGGCATAATAGATACAATAGATATAGATATAAAATATAGACATAATATATATAGGTTTAAAATATAGATATATTAGGTATAATAATTATAGTTATAAAATATAGAAATAATAGATATAATAGATAAAGGTATAAAATATAGAAATAATAGATATAGATATAAAACATAGACATAATATATTTAATAGATATAAGTATAAAATATAGACATAATAGATATAATATATGTAGGTATAAAATATAGACATAATAGATGAAATAGATATAGTTATCAAATATAGACATAATAGATATAATAGATAGAGGTATAAAATATATACATAATAGATATAATAGATAAAGATATAAAATATAGACATAACAGATGTAGGCATAAAATATAGACATATTACATATAATAGTTATAGGTATAAAATATGGACATAATATATATAATAGATATAGGTATAAAATATAGACAAAATAGATATAATAGATATAAGTATAAAAAATAGACATACTAGAAAAAATAGACATAGGTATAAAATATCGACATAATAGATATCGGTATAAAATATAGATATAATAGATATAATAGATATAGGTATAAAACATAGCCATAATTTATATAATAGATAGAGTTATAAAATATAGACATAACAGATATAGGTATAAAATATAGACATAATAGATATAATAGATATAGCTATAAAATATAGACATATTAGATATAATAGATATAGGTATAAAATATAGACAGAGTAGATATAATAGATATAGTTATAAAATATAGACATAATGGATAAAATAGATATAGGTATAAAATCTCCACATAATAGATATCATAGATATAGGTATAAAATAAAGACATAATAGATACAGGTATTAAATATAGACATAATAGATATAATAGAAGAAGGTATAAAATATAGACATAATAGATATAATAGATATAAATATCAAATACAGACATAAAAATTATAATATATATATTTATAAAATATAGACATAATAGATATAATAGATATAAGTATAAAGTAGAGATATAATAGTTATAATGGACAGGGGTATCAAATATACATATAATACATATAGGTATAAAATATAGATATTGAGGATATAGTAGATATAGGTATAAAATATTCACATAATAGATATAATAGATATAGGTATAAAATATAGACATAATAGATATAATAGATAAAGATATAAAATATAGACATAATAGATATAATAGATATTGGTATAAAATATAGACATAATAGATATAGGTATAAAATATAGACATAATGGATATGATAGATATAGGTATAAAATATAGAAATAAGAGGTACAATAGATATAGGTATAAAATATGGACATAATAGATATAATAGATATAGGTATAAAATACAGACCTTATAGATATGGGTATAAAATATAGACATAATAGATATAATACGTATAGGTATAAAATATAGACATAATAGATATAATAGATATAGGTATAAAATACAGACATAATACATATAGGTATAAAATATAGGCATAATAGATATAATACGTATAGTTCTAAAATATAAACATAATAGATATAGGTATAAAATATAGACACAATATATATAATAGATACAGGTAAAATATAGACCTAATAGATATAGCTATAAAATATAGACATAATAGATATGTTAGGTATAGGTATAAAATACAGATACAATAGATATAATAGATATAGGTATAAAATATAGACATATTTCTCACTCATAGGTGGGAACTGAACAATGAGATCACTTGGACTCGGGAAGGGGAACATCACGCACTGGGGCCTATCATGGGGAGGCGGGAGGGGGGAGGTGGGAGGGATTGCACTGGGGAGTTATACATGATATAAATGATGAATTGATGGGTGCTGAGGAGTTGATGGGTGCAGCACACCAACATGGCATACGTATACATATGTAACAAACCTGCACGTTATGCACATATACCCTAGAACTTAAAGTATAATTTAAAAAAAATATATACATATAATAGGTATTATAGACATAGATATAATACGTATAGTTATAAAATATAAACATAATAGATATAGGTATAAAATATAGATATAGGTATAAAATATAGACACAATATATATAATAGATACAGGTAAAATATAGACCTAATAGATATAGCTATAAAATATAGACATAATAGATATAATATATATAGGAATAAAATATAGGCATAATAGACATAGCAGATATAGGTATAAAATATAGACATAATAGATATAATAGATATAGTTATAAAATATAGGCATAATAGATATAATAGATAGAGGTATAAAATATAGACACAATAGATATAATTGATAGAGTTATAAAATATAGACATAATAGATAGAGGGATAAAATATAGACATAATAGATAAAATAAATATAGGTATTAAATATAGACATAATAGATATAGGTATAAAATATAGACATAATAGATATATTAGATATAGGTGTTAAATAGACATAATAGATATAGGTTTAAAATATAGACATAATAGATATAATGCATACAGTTATAAAATATAGACATAATAGATATAATAGAGGGAGAAAATACAGACATAATAGATATAATAGATACGGGTATAAAATACAGACATAATAGATATAATAAATATAGGTATAAAATATACACATAATAGATATAATGGATATAGGTATAAAATATAGACGTAATAGATATAGGTAAAAAATATAGACATAATAGATATAATAGATAGAGGTATAAAATATAGACCTAATAGATATAGGTATAAAATATAGACATAATAGATATAATAGATGTAGGTATGAAATATAGACATAATAGATATAATAGATATAGGTATAAATTATAGACATAATAGGTATAATTGATATAGGTATAAAATATAGACATAATAGATATAATAGATATAGGTATAAAATATAGATATAAGAGATATAATAGATATAGGTATAAAATATAGACATAACAGAAATGATATATATTGGTATAAAATATAGACATAATACTAATGACATATATAGGTATAAAATATAGACATAATAGATATAATATATATAGGGATAAAATATAGATATAATAGATATAGGTAAAAAAATAGACCTAATAGATATAATACATATAGGTATAAAATATACAAATAATAGATATAGGTATAATATATAGACAGAATAGATACACCAGATATAGTTATACAATATAGAAATCATAGTTATAATAGATAGAGTTATAAAATATAGACATAATGAGTATAGGTGTAAAATACAGACATAAAAGATATAATAGATATAGGTGTAAAATATAGACATAAAAGATATAATCTATATGGGTATAAAATATAGACATAATAGAGATAGGTATAAAAAATAGATATAATAGATGCAGGTATAAAATATAGACATCATATATATGATAGATGTAGGTATAAAATATAGGCATAATAGATATAATAGATATAGGTAAAAAATATAGACAGAATTGATATAATAGACATAGGTTTAAAATATAGACAAAATAAATATAATAGATACAGGTGTAAAATATAGATATAATAGATATAGGTATGAAATATAGACATAATAGATATAATAGAAATACGTATAAAATATAAATATAATAGATATAGGTATAATATTTAGACATAATAGATATAGTAGATATAGGTATAAAATACAGACATAATAGATATAGGTATAATATTTAGACATAATAGATATAATAGATATAGGTGTAAAATAGAGACATAATAGATTTAATAGATATAGGTATAAAATATAAACATAATAGATATAGGTAACAAATATAGACATAATAGATATAATAGATATAGGTATAATATATAGACAGAATAGATATAGGTATAAAATATAGACATAATAGATATAATAGATACAGGTATAAAATTTAGACATAATAGATACAATATATAAAGGTTTAAAATATAGATATAATAGATATAGGTATAAAATCTAAACATAATAGTTATAATAGATATACGTATAAAATATAGACATAATAGATAAACATATAGATATAAAATATAGACATAATAGATATAATAGAAATATTTATAAAATATAGACATAATAGATATAATAGATATAGGTATGAAATACAGACATAATAGACATAATCGATATAGGTATAAGATATAGACATAATAGATATAATAAGTGTAGGTATAAGATATAGACATAATAGATATAATAGATATACGTATAAAATATAGACATAATAGATACAATAGATATAGGAATAAAATATAGATATAATACATATAGGTATAAAATATAGATATAATTGATATAGGTATAAAATATAGACATAATAGATATAACAGATACAGGTATAAAATATAGATATAATAGATATAGGTATAAAATATAGATATAATAGATATAATAGATATACCTATAAAATATAGATATAATAGATATAGGTATAAAATATAGATATAATAGATATAATAGATACAGGAATAAAATATTTATATAATAGTAATAATTATAAAAAATAAATATAATAGATATAATAGATATAGGAATAAAATAGAGATACAATAGATATAGGTATCAAATAGAGTTATAATTGATATAGCTATAAAATATAGATATAATAGATATAACAGATATAATAGATACAGGTATAAAATATAGACATTATAGATATAGGTATAAAATATAGACATAATAGATATAAAACAGTTATAAAGTATAGACATAATAGATATAATAGATATAGGTATAAAATAAAGACATAATATATATAGGTAAAAAATACAGACATAATAGATAAAGGTATAAAATATAGACATAATAGATATAGGTATAAAATATAAACAAAATAGATATAATAGATATACTTATGAAATACAGACATAATAGATATTATAGATACGGGTATTCAGTATAGACAAAATAGATGTAATAGACATAGGTATAAAATATAGACATAATAGATACAATAGATATCGGTATAAAATATAAACATGAAAGATACAATTGATAGGGTTATAAAATATGGATATAATATATATAGGTATAAAATATCGACATAATAGATATAATAGATATATGTGTAAAATATAGATATAATAGATATAGGTATACTATATAGATATAATAGATATAATTATGAAATATAAATATAATAGATATAATAGATAAAGGTATATAATATAGATATAATAGATATCGGTATAAAATATAGTTATAATAGATATAGGTATAAAATATAGATATAATATATATAATAGATATAGGTATAAAATATAGACATAATAGATATAAAAGTTATAGGTATCAATATAGACATAATAGATATAATAGGTATAGATATACAATACAGACATAAAAGATATAATAGATATAGGTATAAAATATAGACATAATAGATATAATAGATATCGGTATAAAATATAGACATAATTGATATAATAGATATAGGTATGAAATATACACATAATAGATATATGTATAAAATATAGACATCATAGATATAATAGATATAGGTATAAAATATAGACATAATTCATACAATCGATATAGGTATACAATATATACATAATAGATATAATTGATATAGGTATACAATATAGACATAATAGATATAGGTGTAAAATATAGACATAATAGATATAGTATAATATTTAGACATAATAGATATAATAGATATAGGTAACATAGATATAGATATAATGGATATAGGTATCAAATATAGATATAATAGATATAGGTATAAAATATAGATATAGTGGATATAATAGATACAGGTATAAAATATAGACATAATAGATATAATGGATATAGGAATAAAATATAGACATAATAGATATAATAGATAAAGATATAATATATAGACATAATGGATATTATAGATATTGGCATAAATTATAGACATAATAGATATACGTATAAGGTACAGACACAATAGATATAATAGATATAGGTATAAAATATAGACATAATACATTCAATAGATATAGGTATACAATATAGACATAATAGATATAACAGATGTAGGTACAAAATATAGACATAATAGATATAAGAAATATAGTTATAAAATAGAGACATAATAGATTTGATAGATATAGGTATAAAATATAGACATAATAGATATAATAGATAAAGGTATAAAATATAGATATAATAGATATAGTTATAAAATATAGATATAATATATATAATAGATATATGTATAAAATATAGATATAATTGATATAGTCATAAAATATATATATAATATATATAATAGGTATAGGTATAAAATATAGATATAATAGATATAATTATAAAGTATTAATCTAATAGATATAGTAGATATAGGTATTAAATATAGATATAAGAAATATAGGTATAAAATATGGTTATAATAGATATAGGTGTAAAATATAGATATAATAGATATAATAGATATAGGTATAAAATATAGACGTAATAGAAACGGGTATAAAATATAAACATAATAATATAAGAGATATAGGTATAAATATAGCTTAAGAGATATAATAGATATAGGTATAAAATATAGACATACTAGATATAATATATATAGGTATAAAATTGAGACCTAATAGATTTGATAGATATAGGTATAAAATATAGACAAAATAGAAATTATAGATATAGGTATAAAATATAGACATAATAGATATAATAGATATAGATATACAATATAGACATAATAGATATAGGTACAAAATATAGAAATAATAGATATAGTAGATATAGGTATAAAATATAGATATAATAGATAAAATACAGATAGGTATAAAATATAGACATAATGGATATAATAGATATAGGTAAAAATATAGACATAATAGATACAATAGGTGTAGGTATAAAACATAGACATAATAGATATAGGTATAAAATATAGACACAATAGATATGGGTATAAAATAAAGACATAATAGATATTGGTATAAAATATAGACATAATAGATATAATAAATGTAGGTATACAGTATAGACTTAATAGACATAGGCATAAAATATAGACATAATAGATATAATAAATATAGGTATAAAATATCGACATAATAGACATAAGAGATATAGATATAAAATATAGACCTAATAGATGTAATAGATATAGGTATAAAATATAGGCATAATAGATATAATAGATAGAGGTGTAAAATATAGACATAATAGATATAATTGATAGAGTTATAAAATATAGACATAATAGATTTAATAGATAGAGGGATAAAATATAGACATAATAGATATAATAGATATAGGTATAAAATACAGACATAAAAGATATAATAGATATAGGTATAAAATACAGACATAATAGATATAGGTATAAATATAGACATCATAGTTATAATAGACATAGTTATTAAATATAGACATAATAGATATAATAGATATAGGTATGAAATATACACATAATAGATATAATAGATATAGGTATGAATTATAGACATAATAGGTATAATTCGTATAGGTATAAAATATAGACATAATACATATAATAGATATAGGCATACATTATAGACATAATAGATATAGGTAAAAAATATAGACATAATAGATATAATAGATATAGGTATAAAATATACACATAATAGATACAGGTATAAAACATAGACAGAATAGATACAACAGATATAGTTATACAATAAAGAGATAATAGTTATAATAGATAAAGGTATAAAGATAAAGGTATAAAATATAGATATAATAGATATAGTTATAAAATATAGATATAATATATATAATAGATATATGTATAAAATATAGATATAATTGATATAGTCATAAAATATATATATAATATATATAATAGGTATAGGTATAAAATATAGATATAATAGATATAATTATAAAGTATTAATCTAATAGATATAGTAGATATAGGTATTAAATATAGATATAAGAAATATAGGTATAAAATATGGTTATAATAGATATAGGTGTAAAATATAGATATAATAGATATAATAGATATAGGTATAAAATATAGACGTAATAGAAACGGGTATAAAATATAAACATAATAAATATAAGAGATATAGGTATAAAATATAGCTTAAGAGATATAATAGATATAGGTATAAAATATAGACATACTAGATATAATATATATAGGTATAAAATTGAGACCTAATAGATTTGATAGATATAGGTATAAAATATAGACAAAATAGAAATTATAGATATAGGTATAAAATATAGACATAATAGATATAATAGATATAGATATACAATATAGACATAATAGATATAGGTACAAAATATAGAAATAATAGATATAGTAGATATAGGTATAAAATATAGATATAATAGATAAAATACAGATAGGTATAAAATATAGACATAATGGATATAATAGATATAGGTAAAAATATAGACATAATAGATACAATAGGTGTAGGTATAAAACATAGACATAATAGATATAGGTATAAAATATAGACACAATAGATATGGGTATAAAATAAAGACATAATAGATATTGGTATAAAATATAGACATAATAGATATAATAAATGTAGGTATACAGTATAGACTTAATAGACATAGGCATAAAATATAGACATAATAGATATAATAAATATAGGTATAAAATATCGACATAATAGACATAATAGATATAGATATAAAATATAGACCTAATAGATGTAATAGATATAGGTATAAAATATAGGCATAATAGATATAATAGATAGAGGTGTAAAATATAGACATAATAGATATAATTGATAGAGTTATAAAATATAGACATAATAGATTTAATAGATAGAGGGATAAAATATAGACATAATAGATATAATAGATATAGGTATAAAATACAGACATAAAAGATATAATAGATATAGGTATAAAATACAGACATAATAGATATAGGTATAAATATAGACATCATAGTTATAATAGACATAGTTATTAAATATAGACATAATAGATATAATAGATATAGGTATGAAATATACACATAATAGATATAATAGATATAGGTATGAATTATAGACATAATAGGTATAATTCGTATAGGTATAAAATATAGACATAATACATATAATACATATAGGCATACATTATAGACATAATAGATATAGGTAAAAAATATAGACATAATAGATATAATAGATATAGGTATAAAATATACACATAATAGATACAGGTATAAAACACAGACAGAATAGATACAACAGATATAGTTATACAATAAAGAGATAATAGTTATAATAGATAAAGGTATAAAGTATACACATAATAGGTATAGTTTTAAAATACTGACATAAAAGTTATAATAGATACAGGGGTAAACTATAGACATAAAAGACATAATAGATATAGGTATAAAATGTAGACATAATAAAGATAGGTATAAAATATAGATATAATAGATACAGGTATAAAATACAGACATAATATATATGATAGATACAGTTATAAAATATAGACATAATAGATATAAAAGATAATGGTAAAAAATAAAGACAGAATAGATATAATAGACATAGGTATAAAATATAGACAAAATAGATATAATAGATACAGGTGTAAAATATAGATGTATTAGATATAGGTATAAAATATAGTCATAATAGATAAAATAGAAATACATATAAAATAAAGGATAATAGATATAGAAATAAAATATAGATATAATAGATATAATAGATACAGGTATAAAATATAGATATAATAGATATAATTATAATATATAAATATAATAGATATAGTAGATACAGGTATAAAATGTAGACATAATAGATGTAATAGATATAGGTATAAAATATAGACCTAATAGATATAATAGATACAGGTACAAAGTATAGATATAATAGATATAGGTATAAAATATAGATATAACAGATATAATACATATATGTATAAAAATAGATAGATACAGGTAAAAAATATAGACAATAGATATAATAGATATAGGTATAAAATATAGATATAATAGATATAATTATAAAATATAAATATAATAGATATAATTGATATAGGTAAAAAATATAATGGATAAAGGTATAAAATATGGTTATAAGAGATATAAGTATAAATCATAGATATAATAGATATAATAGATATGGGCATAAAATATAGACATAATAGATATGATAGATATATGTATAAAACTTAGATATAATAGATATAATGGATATAGGTATCAAACATAGATATAATAGATATAGGTATAAAATATAGATATAGTGGATATAATAGATATAGGCATAAAATATAGACATAATAAATATAATAGATATAGGTGTAAAATATACACATAATATATAATGATAAAATAGAGACATAATAGTTATAATAGATATAGGTATAAAATATAGACATAATAGATATAGGTATAATATTTAGACATAATAGATATAATAGATATAGGTATAAAATATAGACATAATAGATATAATAGATATACGTATAAAATATAGACATAATAGATATAATTGACAGAGTTATGAAATATACACATAATAGATATGATAGATATAGATATAAAATATAGATATAATAGATATAGGTATAAAATATAGATATAATAGATATAAAAGATATAGTTATAAAATATAGATATAATATATATAATAAATATAGATGTAAAATATATATATAATAGATAGATATATAGGTATAAAATATAGATATAATGGATATAATATATATAGGTGTAAAATATAGATGTAATAGATATAGCTATGAAATATAGACACAATAGATATACATATGGGAATAAAATAAAGATTGTAATAGATATAGGTATAAAAAATAGATATAAAAGATATAATAGATATAGGTATAAAATATATACATAATAGATATAATAGATATAGGTATAAAATATAGTCATAATAGATATAATAGATAGGGGTATAAAATATAGACATAATAGATATAATAGATAAAGGTATAAAATTTAGACATAATAGATATATAGATATAGGTATGAAATATACACATAAAGATATAATATATATACATATAAAATATACACAGAATAGATATCATAGATGTAGGTGTAAAATATAGATATAATAGATATAGATATAAAATATAGTCATAATATGTATAATGGATATAGATATAAAATATAGACATAATAGGTATAATAGACATAGTTATAAAATATAGACGTAATAGATATAATAGATATAGGTATGAAATATAGATTAATATAGATATAATAGTTATAGGTATAATATACATAAAATAGATATTAATATCTAGTATAATTATAATATTACGTTATAATAGCTATTAGAATATCTGATTATAATAATATAGGTATAAAATAAATATTATATAATATATTATACCTAATATAGGTATAAAATTAAAGACCATTAATAGCTTAGGTAATTAAATACAGTCCCTAAATATATAGGTATAAACTATAGACATAGTAGATCTACCTATAAAATATAGACATAACAGTTTAATAGATATAGGTATGAAATATAGACATACTAGATATAATTGGATATTAGGTATAAAATATAGACATTTATAGAATAATAGATTATAAGTATAAAATGTAGACATAATAGATATAATAAATATAGGTCTCTAAATATTAGACCATAATAGAATTAATAGTATACGTATAAATATAGACCATAGTAGATATACAAGATATAGGATAAACTATCTACATAATAGATATAAGCATAAAATATAGGCCTAATAGATATAATAGATATAGGTGTAAAATATACACAAAATAGATAATAGATATAGGTATAAAACATAGACATAATAGATATAATAGATATAGGTATAAAATATAGACCTAATAGATATAATAGATATCGGTGTGTAAAATATACACAATATATATAATAGATATAGGTATAAAACACAGGACATAATAG